>NW_009702936.1:72685-150752 GCF_000703405.1 Apaloderma vittatum | reverse complement strand
TGCTGAAAAACAAAACTTCATGCAAATCTTTATGAAAGGAGTGTCAGGTGATGTAGTTTTAATATTAACAACATATTGAAGCTGCCATCTCACAAGTTGAAAAAAGTCTTAGGTTTTTTCCTTTTGCTTTTAAAGAGAAAAAATATTCAATTTTATTTCTTAAAGAAACATTAATGTGCATGTATTCCAGTGGCAATGAGAAATTCTGTGGTTTAGGATTGGAGCAGGAATAATTTAAATAAATAAAAGCTCTGCATTTACATTTTCAGTCTCTCACCTCTTCTGGCTTCCGCTGGCCCTCTCTATAATAGTATAGCAAACATATGGAAAAGCTTCTAATGGATAAATAAATTTTAGTTTTCTCCCTTGCAGTCTGCAATAGCTAGCTTAAACATGTCAGGAAATACAACCAGGTCATTTTGACCTACTCTATTTAGTTCTGAAGGGTAGGAGAATACTGTTCTGTCCTTGTACTGTGCTTAAGATGCATTTAGGAATGAGCTGAAATTGAGGGGATTGGTTTGAAATCTTACTTTCTCCCCACTTCTCAGAACATGCTACTACAAGGAGTCCCTACCAGTTACATCTAAAAAGTGTTGCACTTTCCCATCCCTGCTGTACCCGTAGTTTGTACATTACATGTATACAGACTATTTCAGAGTATGCAGACTCTAGTCTCTGCATATATCTCATCTGTAATATACGGGCTGTATATTACCAAATACAGACTGTGATCTCTGTATATATATCCAGTCTATAATATACAGGCTATATATTGCAATATACAGACTATAGTCTGTATTTTTATGTAAGCTACCGTTAAAATACTAAAGAAAATAAGCTGCATGTAGAATTCGTACCTAGTGGTCTTTTAGCTGGCCCAACTTCAGCAGAGTGCTGTTGGGCCAGAGTCATAGTCTAAATTTGCAGTGCCTGGTTTCATCACTGCCACATACACTGGTGGAAGATGGAGAGTGTGTATTTCTGTGTATGGATCTTGGATGCAGGAATAGAGACCCTAAGCAGCCAGAATGCTGGAATTTATTAGACTACTTCATTTGCCAGCCAATACCAGGTTTTATGGTGCTGTCAAAGTGCTGTGTTTAACTGGTATACACTGCAGTCGGAGGTTTAATTACAGAATGTGTAGGGTAGATTTAAAACCACCTGGCTTGGGCATGAAGATGAGCGCAGCTGCATTGTTGGTGACTTCACTCTGTGGACCCCAGGATACTGACCCGTGCTGATGTTTTGCTGTTGCAGCTTTAAGCTGCATTCAGTTGTCACTGGTCTTACCTGTTGATGCTGTAGTCACTTTGCTTTTAGTGCTGTAGGTAAAATATGCAGAGTAATAAGATGAATACATGTCCATGCCTCCACCCTTGATGCAATCAAGTTTATAGTATTTGTGTGTATTAATTACTTCTGACTCGGTTAATTTGACTTAAAAAATATGATCAAAGTTTAGCATGAATTTAGAAGTAAAATATCTGTTTTGGTAGACCATATAAAGTAACAACACAGAAGTTGAACACAAAGTATTTTTCTCTAGCTTGAAGCAAACATACTCAGTAATGTGAGAAAGGCAGGAGAATAAAATAAATATAAGCAAATATGTTATGATTTTTTCCTTCCTTTTTGCAAGCATATTTTTCACGGATTTTTGGGTTTTTTTTTGATTTTGGTGAAACTGGGAGGTAAAGAAGCTCGACATCACTTTCTATCTTCAGCATATCAAATGTATTTTACTATCCCATTACTGCATTAATATTTTTCTGCCTGGCTTCAGGCTTTACTTGATTTGCAGCATCTCAGGTCCTCCAAGGGTGCAGGTTCTGCATGGCCAGCGGGTGGGGGTTTGGTCTGGAAAATAACCTGGATCGCCCAGCAGCCTAAGTAAGTTACCTCAGCCTTTTCTTAAAACTTATAACGCTTTTCCAGAGGGTAGAATGGATGGCATCTCAACACGTAATTCTTCAGAAATTAAAGTATGCCCTGTAATTTAATCTTATTTGATAACATGTGTCCTGCCTTTTCTTACGTAATGAAATAAAATATCGTTAGTATTCCAGCACTGTTGGTGGTTAGACAGGATAATTGTTGCAATAATCTGTAGTCTCACTTTCAAATTACCTATTTTCAGCTTGTCTGAGTAGTATCAGGGTGGTGCTGCTGTGCAGTATTTTTGTTACCTTTCGGGAAAGCTAATGTGGAAGGGTGCACTCCTTTGAGAGATAAAGAACAAAGAACAGCATTTAAAATTATTTGTGTCAGTATACACTATAGAAAACATATGAAAATAAACAACTGCATGGCACAGTTACTGATAATCATCCTTCTGGAAGACTGCAAATACAGGTAAAAAAATAATTCTTCCTTTTAATATGAACTATTTTTACAGAAATGTGGGATTTTTCAATAATCTTAAGGGCTGATTGCCTGGCTAACTTCTCTCTGCTCACTGTTGTCACAGAATCTAAATGACAAGTATATAGCCTGAAGACCTAATCTAACATATTTTGTAACAATAGTAAATGGCTTTGCATTTGCCCAACATCTTTCATCCAAAGAAAGCATTACTAGAACAAAGTACCCACTGGGTACTTTCCAAATTCTGGATTCAGTACTGCCCCTTTTGACTTAAAAGTAAATATAGTTTAACTCTACGCATGATAAATACGCCACAGCACAGACACCATCAAGGCTTATGTAACATGGGAAAAGACAACTTTACGCAAACAAACCAGAATAATCCTTTTCTCTTTAAGAAAATTCAAACATGTTTTAAGGATCCCCAGAGAACAGACATCCCACGTGTGAAATGTGAGGAAGGTCTATATGTTTATACAGACCTGATACATGTTTGAGAGCCCAACTGGAATGGAAACCTTGGGTGCTTCAAGTAATAGTGTAAGAAATGTTGATTAAATGTGATTGGAAAAACTCATGTTGATTCTTTGGTGGAGTTATAGTGGTGACAATTTTTACCCTAAGGTAAGGATTTTGAAGGTAGGGTGTTTAGAGATTAACTGAAAGAGAGACGTAGAGGAAATACATATTTTTAAATTATGTAACAGATTTATGTGCATGGTTTGTCACGCTGTGGAAATTGCTTTCTGAAAGAGGGTAAATTAATCATCCTCTTCTGGATCAATTCAAATAAATAGGTGCAGAGGAAGGATAATAGGATGAGTGTGTAAAGAAAACTTATTTCATAAGAGGGAACTGTAACAGCATGACGTTTTTCAGGCAGGAAAACTAAGAACGAGAGAGAATCTAATTGGGGGAACATGAGGGGGAGAGAAAAGCTGCTTAAGCTAAAGGGTATCATTGGCGCAAGAACAGTTGGGTATCAGCTAGCTGTGAGTAAAGTTACATTAAACGTTAGAAGAGCTTTCTAAACACCAGAGGAGTGAGATAGAGAACAGACCTCCGTGAGTGAACAGGGCATTCATTTTTTTGCAGGATTGGGCCCCCTCAATTTGACATATTATCTAAATGCTGTCAACTCTGCTGGAAAAGAGTGCAGCAAAGAACCATGAAATAAAATAGAAAAAGATGCAATCTGAATTTACTGACGTACTAATGAATTGTCTCTTGATCTATCTCAACCCTAATAAAGTGCTAGACTCTCTTTTGGTTTTTTTGTGGAATTTTTGTACAAAACCAAGCTTTAGAATATCTGCAAAACCATAAAATACCCAATTGATTCAGAATAGTTAATTGGTGTGGCTGCTTCTCCCCAAAAACTTTGGAAATAGTGATTGATGGGTATTGAAGTACATTGAGAATCCTAAGCAAGTTACTTTCTTCAAGTAGCAATAGTCTCTTAGGATTCAATAGTAGTGGATGTTTTATTATCTGAATGTATTTTTACTTTCTGGTTTATTCTTTATACAACAAGAAAGTATTTGTACAGTAAAAGTCAATTCCTTAGAAAGGCCTGTAGGTATTTAATTATATATGCTTTTTCTAGTGATGAGGGACTAATGGCAATGATGATTAGTCGCAATATACTTTCTCTTTGATTTTTGAGCTTCATTCCTAAGTGCTCAGTGTAATGGAAATATATAGATAAATAATAATCTGTGAAATTAGGAGTAAATGGACACAAATGCAAGATGTCTCAGGCAGGGAAAGAAATGGATGCAATTAATGCAGAGAAGACTAAGATGGAGAACTGTTTTAAATGTAAGTCATGTTTTCGTTCTTCATGATCCTATGTTTGGTACAACAAGAATGATCGAGAGTATTGTAGATACTGGTGCATGACAAATATTATGTAGTATGTGGAAGTATTAAAATGCAAAGTTCATACCTGTTTTGAAGCAAAACCTAGGTATATTTCTGAAAAGTATTGAGTGGTGGTGTTAAAAGTATAACAGTAGTTAAGGTTAATAAAAGGAATAAGTAAAATAATGCATTTTTTGATTTTGATACTTCTTTTCTGTTGAAGGATTACATCTCAGTGTACTGCTGCTGCAGGGATAATAGGAATGTTTTATGTAGCTCTACAACAAATATTACTGTAAGAAATTACATAATTGCTGGATGCCTCACCAAAACTAAATGACATTGTCAGATGACAGAAAAATAGGTCTTTAAAAGAATCACTTCTCTTTATGTCTGAAGGGTTATGTTCTGATAGACAATGAGTCTGGAGTCTTTCAGCATTGATTCTTCTGAAATTGATATTTGTATCTAATTTATCTGATTTCAGTGACACTACTACCAAATTATGCTAGAGGAGAATCAAGCAACTGATTTTCTTGTGGGGACATGCTCCATTTATAAATAATTGTAACTTAAATGGTATTATGGGTTAAATATCAGTCTTGAAATGCAGGATCATGTTGAGAGTAGAGGTGCATTGGCTTGCACTGTCAGTACATTTTTTTAACGATGCAACATAAATACATTGTTTACTATGTGACTTTACGATTCTTAAATCATCGTATGTTTAAGTACTAGTAAAAAACTAATGCCTGCAGTCCAGTTGGTCATTATGTAGTATGTTGCATTCTTAATTACTGCTTTAGAATATGACCTATATGTATTTATAATTAAAGGACTGTTTGGGCTTCCAGTGTCGGCAGGTTTTAGGTCATAATTTTTAGTAATCTGTGGGGTTTTTGGAAATCAGGGTACTTGTAATTATTGTTATACTTTTCTGTGAGATGATTTTATTATAACATGCAAGGCAGAATTTGTGGCTGGTGGTTTTGTCTATTTTTTCTTTTTTAAAAAAAGAACCCAAACCAAACAACAGAGAAGTTCAGATGCTTAAAAAGGATGTGAACTAAGCCATCTAATATGGCTGAATTTCCCTGAAGGAGGAGGGAGGTGTCAGTTACGATTAATGTGAACAACATTTATGGCCCTCGAGATGTGACCTCTCGTTACAGTAAATGTGACAGCATGAATTACTTTCAATTACAGTGAACTACATTCAGCTACATTAGTTCTGACACACCTCACTAGGAGACTGCTGCTTTCATAGCTTTAACCAAAGGAGAAAAAAAAGGCAGAACTTTTGAGTGCAAATGTGTATGTCATTTGAGCAAAACCATTGGTTTCTGACTACGACGTATTATTGCCTCAGGTTTTACACACTTCTATTACATCATTTGTTATTTCCACTGGCACTTCCAGGTTTATGCCTTGGGCACTGGAGAATATGAATACCACCTTTTTAATATGCCATGTATAATAAATCTAAATACTGACTTTTTTATTTAAAAAAAATTAGATGAATTATACATTTTTTTTTTTTTGGTCACACAGTAACCCGCACCTTTACTTGGAACTGTAGGTGGGGTTTACTACACATCAGCATATCCCATTTGGTATGCCATAACTCCTTTTAATGATTATTAACACGATTAATCTATCAATTTATTACTACAAATTAAATGTATCACAACACAGGATATTTTTTCACTTGACAGAAGCAGTTGTTATAATGTCACTACTTTTTCCTTCAAGGTTCAATTATCATGCTTCGGTTTCTACCTCTAAGCTTTCATAGAAAATAAAAGATGCCCAGGGCTGAAGTCAACCTTTCACTTTTGCTACAGAGGAGATGCCATCTATTTCACGCTGTGCTAAGTATTCCATCGAAACATGAGTAAAACAATGCCTTTGGCAAATCATAAGTTAGGAATAGCACTAAGCAAAAGAAATAGCTTTAATTAAAGCATTTTATTTCTCTTTGAGGACTTGATTTGCAGACTATTGGGCATTTGTTCTGTGAAGATGAAGACCCTCTTTTCAAATTAAAGGGATTGGTGCTGTGGAATCACACTAGAAAACTTGCAGTGTAAAATTGCCAGTTAGCAAAAGGGAACAAAAGATGGTGGTTGCTTTTTCTGAAGGGATTCTGAATTAGGCTTGTATAGGGTAAATTCCTTTTAGTCCCCCTTTCATGTTAAGGCCTAATTTTCAAACTTGTTTTTCCAATATTTTCTCTTGCCATTTGGTGTTGAAGTAGTGGGTTTAACTGGTAACATTTTAGGTTTACAACAGTGAGTTTTGTGCTGCTTCTGGAGATGATGTGTGCTATTAATTCAGTAATTTTCTTTATGTGTTTTAAACAAATTATGGTATTTCCTGTCACCAAACTAAAGACAAGCTTCAAAACTAACTTTGCTGAGTTTATTTTCTGCTGTTGGTACGTTTGAGTCCTTCCTTGAATGTACTAAAGGTACCCCACTGTTTTTAGTTGCAATACCTAGACCTTCACTGTTTGGCTTCATGTGCCACCTAACCACTCTTCCTGTTTCTTTGTCAAAATCTGTGTGGACTCTCCAGGTGGGCTGAGGATCATTAGTAGAATTGTCAAGTTCCATCTTTTTATAGATAAAAATCATAGGAATGTCTAGTAAGAATCCATGAGCACACCTACTTAGAATATGCATGAGATTAAATTAGCCTAGCCTTTGGGGACTTAATGATTGCTGTTTTGTTTTTACAAGTATTGTAGTACATGAAAGCTGGAAAAATATGGGACTGACTGCACATGGACATCTTCAGTAAATGTGTGGTTTTGGAATTCTGGGCATATAACTGAAGGAGAAAAGACTTTGGCTTTGGCTCTTGATCTTTCAGTGCTTTATAGCTGATCAAAATAACAGTTTTATTTCTCACCTACTTGGAAGCAGCAGAGCCTCCAGTTTTCTAGGGGAAAAAAGCTTAATTTTTCCAAAAGAGATGTAACAACTTGTGTTCCACGTAATTATTTCCAAGAACACAGTTTGTAAATATGCTTTCGGGGCTATCTCACTGAATAGGTGGGATTAAATCACAGGGACTGTGACATTTTGTATCAGCTGGAGAACAGTTTTATTGGTGGAGAAAAAGCAGGTGTCTATACTCAAACTGCCTTTTAGTGATAATGGAAGTGAACTTGAAACAATAACAGAGCACTTGTGTTTATGTTATTGTGGACAGTGAGTTCTCTGAAAATCAAAACCCACATCCAGAGCAAGCGGAATAAAGAAAAAAAGGCTTAGATGCAGCTCAGATAGGAATGATAAGAACAACAAAATCTTCCTGATAAATAGTATTCTGTGTAGAGAAGTGAAAAATGAAGAAACTCAAAACCTAAATACATCTCCTGGGCTGCTAAATGGTATCAAAATGAAAGGAAGAGAATTATTTTGAGTTTTAACTTTGAAATTGTAAGGATGCACTTAGAAGTTTTTGATTTTTTTTTTTGAGTACTCCTTACTGCCTTTAATATTATGGCTGGCTGTGTGATTAAAAAAACCCGTGTGTAGTTGTCTGCAGAATCTGGAACTGTAATTGTAGCAGGCACTGGAGGGGCACTAACTAATGTTAGTAACTTTCCGCAAGATGGAAGGAAAACTGATTCATCCATAGAGAAGAAAGGAATTTGGCTTCAGGGCAGGCAGACTCATATTTTCTTTTCTGTCAGAAGTTGAAGTTTTTTATTGGTAAGGTTTGATCTGTAGATCACAGGAAGTGAACAAAAAGTTTTCAGCTTTATTCAGTTATTTCAGTTTTGTTTTTTACTGTGACACATTTTCCTGATACTTTAGCAGTGACTATCAATAGTATTCCGTGTGTTTGGCTTTCAAAATTAGTACATTCATTGTTACTTTTGATGAACACTTCTCTGTCATGTTTAGAATGAAGAGTAAGGCTCCATGATAGTGCTATTACTAGAACCAAGCTGAATATGTTTTCATTTTTTAATGAATTTCCAGAAGAGTGGACCAGTCATGTTCAGCTGAGCGCAGCTGAAATCCAACCAGGTATTTTGCTGATCTTGGTGGTGGACTCATGTACAAATCAGTGAGTTGATTTACTTTTTTCTTGGTGCTCCTTTATGTTCACAGGGAGCCGTTTCACCTAGTATTTCTTTTCCTTGTGCTCTATTTTTGCAATGTGTGTCCAGACTACTGTCTTTTTACTTTAGGGAGCTAAGGGTCTCCGTTGAACGCTGTAATGGGAGTAGAATGCAGTTCTCCTTGTGAATGTATTTTCTCTACAGATCTGCATTTTCTTAGTTATGGAACGGCCAGAGCAGTTTGACTCTCAGAACAAAAATGTTTTTGGGGCCTCCTGTTGGAGTTGAAAGAATTATAAAGCTCTCACTTTTGTAGTTATCTGAATACTTACTGGGCACACAAACTGGGAATCTCTCTGCATTTTATTGCTTCAGGGAAGTACCAGTTTCTGCAGCAAAATTAAATTTTGCAAATCAGAAATTTAGAAGACACTATTCCATAACAAACTTTTATTGTTGCAAAAGCTTTGATATCTGATGATGGTGGAATAAATTTTTCAATAAATGGACACTTTAAGTATTTGGTTTAAAAGCAACCATGGAAGAAAAGTACTAGGAAGAACTTGTTCAGTAAACTGAGACAATCAAGGGTAAAGTTGTGCTTTAACATTTTCATGGATATTGCAGACCGTTCTACTGTCAGTTTGGATAAAGGCAGCTTTTTCTTCTTCACATTGTTGTTCTGAACAGGGTCTACAAGGAGTATTCTATGCTGCCTTCTCCTGTAGCTGAAAATTTATTTTATTAACATCATTGCTGTTGACATTTTTGTGGTCTATGACTTCTAATGCTCTGGCAGGTTGTCTACTCATAAGTAATGTAGTCTTCCTGGACTTGTGCACTATCTTTTATAGTGCAGTATTGCATGTTACCTACTAACAAATATAAAGTAAATTAATGTGTATTGAAGTAGTTAAGAAATTCTTTCTAGGAGAAAAAAATTCCAGAGAGATGATAGAGCATATAGCATGTCATTACCAGAAAGGCGTTAGATCTTTCAGAGGGGAACATGTTATTTACCAGTCATACCTCCTTCTCAGTAAAGAAGTGTCATATCCACCTCGTGTATTGCATTCAGTACCTTCTGTGTGATATCCTAGTGATGGTCTGATGATAGGAAATATTAAACGAAAAACTAAGAACTAAATACATGTTTCTCTGATCAAGTTTTAACATTGTTATCCCAATATAAGGGATTCACATCCTCTAGTATTTTTCAAAGCCCTTCTTGATGTGGGTTTGTGTTTTTTTTTATAGTACACTAATTCTGTAGCCAGTCCTGCTACAGAAGACCCAGTCTGGATCACGGAAGTTGACTGATCTACAAAAGCAGAGGAATTGAAGAAAATGTTCTTTTCTTGATCTTGCTGACTTGTAGGAGGCAATAGTAGACCACAGGTGTAGGACATGGGTCACTGGTTGACAGTTAGTCTAAGGGTCTGCCTTTTAAAACTTTTGAGAAGGATGATTAGAAAGATTCTAATAAAGTAATAGACCTAATAATGTCCTCCTTTCATATTGTGTGACTTCAAAGTCAGACCATGACATACGGTAGATACAGATCGTGTTTGTGTGTTTGAGTTTTTGAAAGCCTTATTCATGGGAATTTCTTTAACTATCTACACTATAGTAAAAAAAAAAACCCCAAACCAGCCAACTATCAAACAAAAACCCTACACCACAAAACACTAAATAATTTAGTATCTGTTTGGTTTTTAGCCTTACATAATGGAAGGTTCTATCCTGCCAAAGGTATTTAGAAAAACAGACTGCCCTATTGGGTAGATTTTTAACAAACCATTCTGTAGTTTTTAAATTGACAAAAGCGAAGACCTACTGTAGTTGTATATCTGACAGATTAATGAGGGAAGTACTGTAATGAAACTATTCTCAGTTTTGCTCAGTTCTTTTGTAATGAAAGTAGAACTTAGATTTGCAATCAGATGGGTAAATCTAGGGCAGAAACACCTACTCAGTGAATATGTCATTGTTCTGTTTCCCGGCTGACACTATCGGTGCAGAGTGTAACTACAAAACCAATCTGTTCTCCATATTGGGTTCTTTTATTTTTTTTTTACAGAACGTCCTTGGCATTCTTAAAACACAGCACTGGAGCATTGTAGAGCTGTCAATTAATAGTTAACTCACAAAAATACTACCTTTTAGGTCTACTTACTTCCTTTTTAATTTGGGATGCTGTATTTGTTCATGGTAACCTGAAGAAAGCTTGCATGAACTATCTCTTGTAAAATAATCTCTGTGTTGGGATAGAATTTTCCTTTGGCAAACTCACCTCCGTAAAAGTGGAGTGCGAAGTGACCATTAACTGATACATGAGAGACACTCTCATAAATTTTCAGAATGGTGTTAGTCAAAGAATTAAATAAAATGGTTTGGAAACTATGAAGCAATCAGACAGTGGGCTTAGGGGAAAGTGCACAGGCTTAAATCCAGGCTATTGCAGTATCACCTTAATAGGCTAACTATGTTTTTATGACAGTTTTATAAGTATGGTATCAACATATATTTGTTTGAAGTCTGGTTGGTGAGAAAATGCTTATGTACTCACAGAAAACATGGGGAGTATTTTTAGAGTAGAGTTTAATTTTTTTCTTCTATGTTTAGTATTGAAATGCTGAAACACATTATAGCTTGCTTTAACTGGTGAGATTTTCATTTGGAATTTTTCTATTTTAAGGAGAAATTATATATTTTGGCTTTTGGATATCTTGTTTTTACCTACCTTGCCCTAGCCTTTTAGGTCCTCTTTGTTCTGGAAAATCTGTATCTAAGACACTTGTTGAAGACAAAAATTGGGCTTTTGTCTAGTCTTGTAGCATTTCAAAGTTTTCAGAGTTCTAACACATATTAAAAAAAAAACAGTAGAGGATTTACTGGTATCAGTGTTCATGTCTGTTTTCTACTCATGGGTTTCTGCATAGTCGGAGGTGACTTTATAAGGATAAGAAAATTGTCTTGGTTTACAAATTCTCAAAGAATTTTAAGATGTTCACTGAAGTAACATTCTCAGCCTCCAGTTTCTAGCCAAAATCTGCTCTCTTACAAATAAATAAAACTGCTAGAAGTAACAAAATACATTCAACATTACTTTATTGCTGTTTTATGACCAGATGCAGGTTTAATGCATCACTTGGAACTGTTTCTAGTCAACTACCTAAGGTAAAATTGTCATAGGGTGACAGTATAGATAAATATTGTCTCCTCTACTGTTATTAGTTTTCTGACCTTATTTTTCTGACCATCATCAGAGTGTAGCAGAAAGCCATACAGATAATTTGGATTGCATTTCGGTTATATTCTTTATTGCTCACTTTGCCTCCTGTCTGTCATGTCATTCAGATTTTTTGGCGTGCTGTGCTCAATCTCTAATAGGAGTTGTTTGGATTTAGCATTGAAACTGCCTCTTAGCATTTCTATAGCTTGCCTTTCACACCCCGCAAGCATACAATCATTGTCGAGTGGTTGGTTCATTGCCCCTTTGATAGTGTTTCGTAGGTGGTAAATTTATGAGGAGTCTTCTACAGTTGTAGTAATCTATGAGCAAATTTCCAAAGTCTTGCTATTTACCGTATTCCACGGAAAGATAGTCTGTGCCTCTATAAGGATGTGTATCTGCTAGAGAATAGAGAGAGTTCTGCCTAAATACAGCATGGGAAAAAGCTGGACAAAGGACGTGGATTTTTCCTATTTAATGTTATTAATAGAAGATACATATTTTGCATATATACTGAACAGAGCTTCTACATGAGCAAAAGCAGTATGGATCCACACAGATGCCTGTGTGGAAATTTGTCATTTGGATACAACGTTTTCCTATCTGTACAAATATTCATTTACAGAACTGAGGTGTGTAACTATGTCTTCAATAATGTGTTATTTACAAGGTAAAATCAAAAATACATGATTAAAATTGTGAGAAGCAATCATGCTCAAAGAAATGCAGGCCTACAGTGCATTTAGAGGAAGTGACTACAGGAAATAATGAAAAAAAGTAATGAAAGTGTTAAACATGATCTGCTTATTCATCTATCTCTGGCTGCCACAGTCTGTCAGATGAAAGTATAGGCATTACTGCTACCTAAAGCTCTCTTTGAAGGTTGAGATACTGTGATGTAAGTTATTTAAATGCTACTTCAGACTATATCAATGAAAAAGGGACTTTAAGAAACTTAATTATGCTTAATCTTAATTACACTTAATTATACTTGAGCGTATAGCTTGCATACCCATTTTATTAATTTGCTGTGCTCAATATTTGAAGTATCCTTTTGCACATTCTTTTCTTGCAAAGATAAATGCCTGCTGGAGATCTAGAGGGTGGAACTGTTGTGAATTGGGGCTATACCAACTGACTGTAAATTCACAGTTCAAATGAACTGAAAAGATTTTGTGTCCTCTTTGGAAACAGTGAAAATTCTGTGAGTGAGATTTGTTGCTTGGCAGTGGTACTAGGAATATGAAATCCCTGCAGTCTTACATAAAACTGGTTCAAGAATGTTTATGGTGTGTAGCACCTACTTGGTTCTACTTCTAAATAAGAAGTTTGAATTTGACGCTGATTTTTAAGTATCAGACTTGCTATCAGATGGACCAGTGCTAACTGCCAGAGCGTGTAGATCTGTGGTAATATGGTGGTGTCAGATGCCTCAAAAGATTGGAGATATTTCTAGACCTAATACCAAATTCCTGCCCAGAGTTGCCCTGGATTTTACATGTGAACCAATGTATTAATTTCAGTTTTATTAGTTCAGAATTTCGCAACTAAACCTAAATTTCTTACATGTTTTGTAGTGGTTCCTTTTGTAAATTCTAAGAAAGTGCTTGGACTCTGGCCACTGGGATAATATCATAAGGGTTAGGAAATGTGTTCTCAAAGTTTCCCAGACAGGCTTCTGAATGTGTAAAGAAATATCATAAGTTAATACAGGAAAGCGGCTTAGCCACATCAGTACTTCTTCCACTAATCCCTTCTGAATTACTGAATTCTGGAAGGAGCTACTTGGATCTTTCTCTACATCTTTGTAATATGTTTTTCTTTAGCATATGTCTCGATTGGGTGCCTTTTTGATAGATGCAGTTACTCAACTAGAAGTCTAAATTAGTCACCAAAAGTGAAATCCATAGGAGCTGTTAAATAATTCTTTAAAATACAGCGTCTACATAAGCCCTTTCCTTTTTCATGCTGGAATCCTTGTCCTCAGGAATTTTGAGGTCTGTCCCTGTTCTTCATACTCTGAGATGTGGGGGTGAGGATGTCCTGGAGCAATTTAAGGTCAAGGGATGTTGGTGGTCAAACACAAAATGGTTTTGTGTATGTGGATCCTCATGTGCACTTGAAGTATGGAAATGTGTGTTGGCTTGTGTCTGTATTAAAGAAATGTAATTCTATGCATGCGATTACATTTTCTCAAGTTGCTGCAGAGCTTCTCTGTCAGAAAGCAAAGCTGCACTTACAAGACCACTAATGCAGACATGGAGTGCTTGTATTGCCGCAAGTGGATCAGGACTGATCAGGTCGATGCAATGGAATTTAATTGTATTGATCACGAGACAAATTCTTAAAAGATTGTTTTTCAAACTCTCCCCTCCCTTCTTTGCTATTATATATCTGAAAACATAGTTGACCCAATGGTTACCAACAAATTACTTAGTGATAAATGTTTCTAAATCTTCTATTAAAGAGAGAATAATTTTCATGTCTAATCTAGGAAGTAAATTATTTCATCACCTTTAGAATCAGAAATGAAATAAAGCTTTAGTGCTGTTTTCTTTGTGCTGGGTATATTGATTTCATGTTTGTTTGGGAAGTTGCTGTAACATTTTCCACATATGGGAATAAATAGGTTTGCTTTCCTTTTTTTTAGTATTACTGTGGTGCAGCTCACCAATGATTTTCAGGGGAATACAGGTATATGAAGTGAAAAAATAGATTTTTCTATTTTGAAATTCAGATCACAGTGAATTTTCTGTCCTATAAATGCTGTGTTTGTCCAGTGGCAGAACTTGGAGTGACTGTCAAAAGGATAAATGGCTTTGTGTGTTGTCAAGGCATCAGTCATACATCTTATGTAACAGCATATGATTATTAGTCCCCAAATCAAGAATGTCAAAGTATCTGGTTTTGTTGATGTCTAAACTGCAGAAAGTTGATCAGTTTTATTACTTTGCTTAAATTGTATCACTTTATCTGCTGAGCCATTTTTACTCTGATAACATGTATGCTACTCTAGATGCAAAAATGTGTTTCACCAGTTAAGAAATAATTCCTGTCTCTGATGCCCAGGGAGCAGAAATTAATATGAGAAGACTTAATTACATAGCATAAGAGATTAAGGTTTTGCAAATTAACGACTTTTTATTTTGAAACAATTCTCTTGTGAGACATCTTAAGTTAAATGCAGAGTTTTGGTGCATCATATTACAGCATGTAACAGTAGCTTTGCATATTTCTTTCAGAGATTTTGAAAATATGAAGATAATAAATGATGACTAATGTACACCATCTGGCTAGGGTGGGGGAAAAAAAAGAGATTTCTTCCTGAGCAACAGGGTTTCTGCTAAGCTGATTTACTTAAAATAAGAAAGCAAATGCACTTTTTTTTTGCTGAAAAAATGTTCTAATGACCTCGCTGAAACTCAGTGGATAGGGTAGCCTTTGCTTTGTGCTCCATGATCGATATCAAAGTGGAGCTATTTCGTCTCTATCAGAAAGGCAATGCATCTTGTCAGTCCTGTTGTGTAATATATTCAGAAGATTGCTGAGACTCGAATATTTTGAGCAACATTAACAAAGTGTTAGACAGCCTTACAGGAATCAGCTGCTTGTAAAGAGAGATGACCTAGCTCTGCATGGTATCAAATCAGTGAACAAACTAATATTAATCTATACAGCCATAGAATTAGATCCTTAAGAACACAGTCTTATTTTTGTGCTTAATTTCTTCTTCAGACTTATAGCTGTCAGTTTTTTCCTCTTTTCTCATGCAGTATAGAAATGAATGCAGTCATAGATATTAGAAATTATGTACGATTTCTAATTTAATCTGGGCGATCTCTTAGAACGAAAATTGTCTTCTCAGTTTCTTTTAATATAGATTTTTTTTTCAGGCAGTCACAGTTTTATGTATTTCTTCTTTTTTTTTTTCGGTTTGATTGTCTTAATTCTTATTGATCCTACTTTGATTTTTAATGAAATAAAGTATTGACCTAAAGATCTCAACTAATTGAAACAAAATAAAATGTGCAGGAATAGTTTTCTTCTGTACAGAGAAAACAAAGTAGGGAAATGTACGCATCATAAGCTGTTAGAACTGCAGGCTTCAGTCTGTACTTTTATCTCTTACTGCTTTAGTTCTGTTTCTGCATAGCAACCCTACCTCTGCAGCTCTTCCAATAATACTGAAAATTGTATGATAGATTAAACTTTATTTACTCTAGAGCAGTGTTTGCGTCAGCTTGACACAGGCAAAGTGATGTGTGGCCTACTGATGTATCTTGGTGACAGAAGCAAAAATTGATGTCCCTAGTGACTGGCCAGAAATTACAGAAATGTGAGAAGGGACTGCCAGTACCTTCCAGAGGGGAAGCAGGTTGTTAACTTCGCAGTTTGTGTTAGAACATCTGTTGGCTGCCTGTACTTTGAATATTGTTAACTTGTGGGCCAAATCCTTCACCTGGACTCGGTGAATGGCACGAGTTGTGATTTTAAAACAAATAAACGGAGCGTGCGAGAGCTCCTAGCAGCCCTGTTGCCAGGACTAGCTCAGGTGAGCTGTGCCTTTGCCTGGCTGCATCTTTGAAACCTCCTGCTCTGAAGCTGCGTGTCCCTGCTCTGCACTGCCATTCTGATAAGGGCTTTTTTTCAGCATCCTGTCAACCTCCAAAACTGTCGCTTGTGACAATTTCCCCTTACTTTACCATGTGCTGCTACTTAGTATTTGGCTTTTAGTCTTTTTAACCCCTCTTCATGTAGTGGTAGTCTCCTGTTAGACCTTCTTTTCAGCCCCCCCTTTGGAGAGCAGATCCTCCTTGCTGGAGAGGAGATATTTGTTTCCCTGAAGTCTGTGCTTTCTCAACAGTTTTTGAACTAAGAGATCCAAAACTCCAACAGTGTTGCAGCCTCACATCACTGAGTAGAGTTGGATAATTCTCTCTCTCTCTCCTCGCCATGCTGTTACTGATCTAGCCCAATATGCAATTTGTCTGTTTTACAATAAGCGCATATTTAACCTGGTGCCCACTGTGACTTCCAGGTCCATTCTCAGCCCGTATTGGTGTGGGATTATTTAACATGAGGTGCAGAAGTGTTTAGTTTTCCTTGCTGAGATAAATGTGGCTTCTGTTGGTCCGTTTGTCAAGGTTTCTTATGGTCCATCTGGTAAGGTACACACAAGGACCTTAAGCCCACAACTGGGTTTAAAAAATGAGCTTCTCTTACATTCCATATTCTTTTAATGGAATATTTGCAATACTATTTAGGAAATAAGAAACAGACCTGTTTCCACAGAAGAGAAATGACATAAGCAGGAACAAGACCAACATTATTTTAAAAGATGGGTATGAAGAGTAGAGTTGTTAGGTTTGAACTGTCATATCTAAATGAACTACAAGGGTATGTTACCATTAAGCAAGTTACACTGAAACTAGGACTGATGCCTGGCACAAATGGCAGAAGAGCACAAAGCGGAGCAGTGGAAGGCAAAGATGCTTTGTAGGATGGAATCTGGTAGGTTGATGGGTGGAATTAAGTTATTTATTTGCCTGTAATAACAGGACACTGGACTTGATAACCCAAGGGGCTATCTTGGCTCAAAAGGTCTCATCCAGTCCCGTGTCCTATGTTCCCTTTATGTAAAGAAGCTGTTGAAATTTTGTATATATGAAATTTCATATCCCTTTTGCCTCGTCTTTTCTTTTACTACTGTGATTTTGAAATATATTTTGCCCATAGCAAATGCCAACCACAATATTTATCTTCCTTATGTTGTCTTACATTATTTATCTTCCTATATCCAGGCTGCAGACTTAGTTATATGCAGGGAGATAGAAATAGCTGTTATTGTGGGATGTGTACATGGTAGGATTTGCTTGAATTTAAGCATTTTTTCAGGAAGTTTCACAGGAATGTTGATTGCTAATTCATATTATTGTATGAAATCTGATGGGTTTTATTGCACAAACCACATTTCTTTTGTGAGGCTGCTTCACTGTTGTTATCCAGTAATTCTTTAGGCCTATTGATGATAAATTGGCAAGTAAGTGGAAGGGACAATTTTGAAAGAAGTATTAGAAAGCACAAGGACAACGAAGATGTCCGTCAGCTTCACTGGGCTGGAAGATCTCATGGAAAAATAAAACACAGCTGAGGAGAAGCTGTGTTGGGTGAAGCTCTATGGTGTTTATGAAGTATACACAAAGCAGAGGAAAAAAGCAGGAGTTTGGGACTGAGCTGAGATCCAGGAATCCTTGCTTTGTACTAGGGGGAGCTGTTACCTCTCATATTGATCCCAGGGTGCTTCTTGTTGGAGATGAAGATATGGAGGACGAGTATGCAGTTTATTGATAAGCCTCTACATTTATTAGGTTACCAGTGTCGGATTTATGACTGGACATATCACCTCCCTAAATAACCAACCCTAAACCTTTACACGCGGAAAACAAAATCTAGATTCCTAAATTAAACACTGCACATGAGAATATGTAGATCTTTGTTTAAAGTGCAAACAGTTAAGGTTTGGGTTTTGTTTGGTTGTATGTGAAAGTGCCAAGCTGTGTGAAAGTAACAAATACATGGTTCCGTGTGTAATGTCTGTGCTGTGTTTGAGTATGTGATAGTAGAAGATTGTAATCCTTACTGAGCAGTTACAATCCATATTATTAACGTTGAGTGTGGTAAGTAAGCAACATTGTGTTTCCTGAAAATTTTTTCAAAAATGAATCATTCTTTGTGTTTTTCATTTTTGGCTCTAATATTTACATAGCAACTCGACAAGATATTGTTCGTATTGGTGAAATTAGGAAGGTAAAAAGAATAAATGTGTTAATGGCTCTGTTTTGACTTCCGCAATTTATCTAAATTAAATGTGCTATTACTATAGAAAGAAGCAGCCACAGAAATACTATCCAAATACTTAGGAAAAGAGATTCAATTTCTGCTTAAAATAAGAATTTTGGTACAATGAAGAAACTAGTAATTTTTAAAAAGTCATCTTTAGGGTGATTTTAATAGATTTTGGTGATGTGGAAGGAAGAATTAAGTCAATGTAAACTTCCACATCAAGATGAAAAAGTTGCAAGACAATATGAAAATAAATGAAGACCACGTTAAGTATCTTGTGTCTTGTCTGAATTTCCCTGGTAGCAGGTGATACCGCTTCCAACTCCCTTGTTAGGTAGAACTCTGTGGGTCCTAATTAAATAAAAGATGATATAATGAATAGTATAAGTAAGTATACCACTGCATAGATGTTTCAGGGGCCCTGTTCTACAGAATTTTCTGGTTTAATGGGTAAAAAGAATCCTGTTGACCTGGATGAGCTTAAGCAGAGGTACAGTATACTTCCATGTTTACAGAAACAGAGCCTTTTCCTTTCGCAGAATGTGAAAACAGGAAGAATGTCATGCAATTATGTAATTATAACCTTGTCAGTACAGCTGTCATTAAGAGCTGTGTAATTAAAACCTGTAAACTGTCATGAAATATTCTATGTCCTTAGTGCTGATCAATACAACTTAATCGCTTACCGCAAATTCTAACTAGTAAAAGAACTGTTAAATTATGTTGGTTTTAATTGTACTTTTTTTTTGGCTTTTACAGGAAAAAGTAGAATATGCCTTCCTGATAATTTTTACAGTTGAAACATTTTTGAAGATTATAGCATATGGATTATTATTACACCCCAATGCATATGTTAGAAATGGATGGAACTTATTGGATTTTGTAATAGTAATAGTAGGGTAAGTAATTTGTTCTTCATTATACAAAGTTTTTAAGTCTTCTTTACAGTGAGATGGATACAGGTCTGTTTGGTTGAGAGTAATGGCCTGTGCTTGATTTCTGCTCCTTTGGAGTAAAAGAACAAACTAATATGAATGAAAATTTCCAAACAAAGTCTTAAAATTTTGCCTCACTCTGCAGTCTGCAGCCATGTCTAACCAGCTTTGCAGTAAAAGTTCGCAGGGAATTCTGAGTTCTGCCAAAAATTTTCCTTAGCGGTTGTCTTGCAGAATCTTTTCCATCCGATTCTTCCAAAGTGAACTTATCTTGTACATATGATAAATGTTGACCTCTTCAGGTCTATAAGTTGTTGTTCAGTTTATCGCTGTACTGCAGTTATGTGGAGTTCATCTATTCCACAAAGACTTCTGGGAGAACCCATGTGTTTCGAGGTGAAGTGTGGTCAGAGGAGATGCTTAGCTGAGTGATTCCTTGACCTTCTTGGAAACTGAGCTTTCGTGTGAGCTGCTGCACATCAGCCCCCCTATATATATGACTTGGGCTTGCCTGAGTGAGAATATGTGCTAAAAATGGTGGGGCTTTTTTTGTTACTGTTTTGTTTTCTTTTTTAGTGCTGTGTGTGCTGTACCAAGAAACCCTGATGAGTTTGTTACGCTCCTTATCTCTAAGGACTTATCCCTAAGTCCTTATCTCTAAGGACTGCTCAGGCCTTATGCAGGTTACAGAAGAGTGGAGAGTGGAACATCCCACATTTACATTACTCACTTGCTTATGATAAATAACATTTTGTGCCAGCAACTTCTTGTCAATGGTTGTGCTAGTTCATTAGAAGATTCTACCTTCAGCTATCTAGGGAATTAACCTTGAGACATAGATTCCCCATTTTCCTAAATATTACGGAAATTACATTAATAAAAGGAATTTCCAGTGCTTTAAATCCAGTTTACTGAAAATATTTATTATATATAACATGGAGAGCATTACCCACATACGACTTTGTATGTTGTGGCTGGCTTGCAAAGAAGACCTTGGCATGCAGCGTGCAATTCTAATGTCACTTTTAAGTACAAGCTATATCAAGAATTGCCTGCAATTGAAAAGACCAAGAAATTAGAGCAGGTGCTGCTCTCTTAATTTGTGTCTTTACATTAGCAGAAAAGAAAAAGATGCAAAGGAATTTGTGGTAAAGCATTATTAAATGTGGGCAAGTGCTATGAATCTATGAATGCCTGATTTATAACTATTCTCAGGTAATAAATCTTCCTGAGAATATTGTATTTGGGCCAGTTGCTTGGCATTCGGGCAGCTTTGGTCCAGGACTAGAATTTGTATATAAATAGATCCTTCGTCAGGTCATTCTCAACAGATTGGCCTCTGTGCCTGAAGGGGAAGCTTGGTGGGCAGGTGTGGAGACTATCACACATAAGAGCTCTCTTCTCCTGCCAGGCAGTCACTTGAATAGACCTCTTCTCTTTTGTCAAGTGACCATGGAGTTAGAGTAACCCTGGAGCAGTCTAATTAACATGACCTCTATCTTTGGCTGTGTCCTAAATACATGATAACTAAAAAATTTTCCATTAACACATAAACCACTTGTTATTGTAGGCTAAATCTAGTTAGGTCAATTGAATCTGTGAAAAATACGAACTAAAAAGGAGTACATCTTATCAAATATCTGAAGTATCACACTAGGATTTCAGTCCTAACTCAAAACCAAAAGTTTTGCAATGCAAGCTATTTTGTTGATTGTCATCAAGACGAGGTGGACCTTTCATAACATATCAGACACTGACAAAGCTGTGAGCAGTATTTTTGTTCTTGCACTCTGTGAGCAATCTATTTGTTTCTTCTTTTAAGAACACCACAACCCACATAAGAAAGTAAGCAGGCTTGAGTCCATTTATTTAATTAATACTTAAAAGCCCATTAATTAATTGATTTTCATATATAACCTAAGGTGGGTGTGGAATAATTTCTGGATCTGATTCTGTTTGAGTAGTTTCATTGTGAGATTTCATGAGGTGTTTTAATAGTTTTGAAAGAGCTACCATGATGTCCTATATTGAATGTATTGGATGAAATTTGTTTCATGTGCTTTCTCAGCAGAAGCTGTAGCACAAATCTTAATTATAGCAAACATAACCTCTACTAGCGAAAAGGGAGTATGCACAGAGATCCTTTTCCACAACATCAAATTTGCCATTTAAACTTTTGCAAAATGTACAAGAAAATATATGTCAGTTTTAATAAAGAAGGTCAATGATTTTATACCTTTATGGCTTTATAAACCAGCATAAAATGACAGAGTTGTAGACATAGTTGTGAGTGTGATGCTTCCTCCTGTCTTGTCACTTCTCTCTGAAACGAGTCAGAGTATGAATTACTTTCAGAGCAGTCTACTACTTGCCTGCATACTGTGCCACATAATTTCCATTGATTTCTGTGAAAGAATTAGGTCCTGCCATAGAAAGCTTTCATAGCGCCTTCCTATGCTGCAGCCCTTGAATTTTCTGAATGATATGTGAATTGACAGGCTGAAAGGAGCTTCTCCTAATTTGGAACTTGATTCAGAAGTCTGTTTAATCAAGTCTTACTTTAAAGTGTGAATAGTCACTCTGAAATCATTGAAGTGGCTCATTTTCTGAGAATTATGCTTCTATTAAATTATAGGGCTGAATCAGGACCTGAAATATTAAGTGTCTGGATTTCTGTGGTTATAGCAGTATGTAGGTTGCTGGTGTTCATTCTAAGATCTGTAATCTTCCTGGCTGGGTTTCCCTCCGGAGGAGACTGAAGTGGAACAGGGATGGGTATTGACCGATACAGGTCAGTTGCTTACCTGGGGAAGAATCTTCAATATTCTAGTTTGGGCAACCTATTAAATATTATGTGATTTTTAGCAACTATCCAGCATGCCAGAGTTGTGAAAACTTTTCTTGACAAAACCAAAAACCTGCCCATTTCAGGAGTCCTTTACAAGTGTGAAATATTTTTCAGGGTTACAAAACTGTATTGACTAGATAATCCTTTCAGGAGAAGTTCAGTTTTGCAGCTACTGAACTGCAGGCTCTGTGCAAAGGGTAATATGGTTCATGTGGTCTAGCCACAGTCCAAACCGCCTGGATCTGAAATGCAAGTTCAAGCTGATACAAACCTAAGATTACTTTGCACTTCAACCACTTGCATAAGGAATTCAAATTTTTGCTGGAAGTGGGAAAGAAACATAAAAACTCTTGTCTTCCAAACTGTCCTAATGAATGATTAGCTCATTTCTGCTGTGGAGAAATACAATTTAATGAGTCATCTGAGAATATTTTTTTACCCTCAAAGATATGTGTAAGAAACAAATATTTTTGGTGTTATTAAGCGTTCATCTCTATTTTTCATATACTCAAGTTTTGCTGACTGTACTTAGAATATTGAACTACAGTGTCACTTGGAGTTCATATATTCCACCAAAACTAAAACAGATGGTTTCTTGTGATTATCTGTTTCATATTCTAAAGAGAAGTTTAATTCTTCAAACCTTAAGAGCTAAAATGTTTGAAAAAAGAAGTGGCAAAGTAGCTTCATTTCTTTAAAAATAGCAGGTTGTGTGTAGTAGCAGAATGCTGATTTATTGGATGCTCTGTGATCATTGCTCTGTGGAGGGATCAGAAACTTCGTAAGTCTTCCTGTCATGATTTAATATGTGTATATACCTCTCATTTTGACAGCCGTACAGCTTTTCAGAGTTATATGCAGTTCAAGTAATTTCCTAATGCTTTTGGTTGCATAGTAAATGGATGGTGATGACCTTGCCCTTCATCTCATTTTTTAGATTATTTAGTGTAATATTGGAACAATTAACCAAAGAAACAGAAGGTGGCAGCCACTCGGGTGGCAAACCTGGTGGCTTTGATGTCAAAGCCCTAAGAGCCTTTCGTGTATTGCGACCTCTCCGGCTTGTATCAGGAGTGCCCAGTAAGCTCTTTTCTGTTTAATGTCATTGGAATGAATACTATTAACTGATCTGATTATTTTTCTTGTTTCAGACACTAACAAAAATGAGATAATATAAAGTTGTTAGTGTGGGTTTTTTGTTTTATCTGGGTATGTATATAAATTGAGTTTCAAGATGAATGATACCCTACTTCAAACTGAAGAAATGATTGTGAATTCATTCAGTGTACGATCTTACACAGTTCGATAAGCAGACAGGGGAATACACTTTGTTTTTAGAAGCTTTATATAAAAGTAAATTGCGTGTTAAAATGCAAATACACAGAAAATAAAATTCGGATTTTTTTTGTAACAAACCACTGCAGATCTGAAAGTGTAGGTGGTCCTAAAATAAGTCTATATGCTGGTGAGTGTATGCCAAAGCACATTACACATTTCATATTTCCTGCCCCCTGCAATGCACATGAATGGCTTCTGTTTATCTCAGTCGATCTAACAGATAAATTGGGAAACTTAAAAAGTAGAATAATGTTATTTAAAGAAAGCAGTTGCATTTTCTGATCATCTTTCCGGTTTCATTTTAATACATTATGAGTTACTGAAGCTATTTGGCTGAATTGAATAAGTTCATGGGTTACTATTCTGCTCATTCCAAGACATTCAAAATAAGAATCCTATTGCTGTGTTTATTATATCATAGCCTGTTTCGTGGAAATGATTGTGATGGTATATGTTTAGCAAAAGAATTCCAATAAAAAAGGAAGCAGCCTTAAGAAATGTCAGAAAGCAAGTCTATTAAAATAAACAACAAGGCATATTTTGTTCTCATTGATGTGCTTCATTAGTCTGGGATTTTCTTCTTTTGGTAAAACCAAAATTTTGCCAAATATTTAATTAAGGAGAAAAGAAAAATGGAATAGTTCTGAAAGTCATGTGAGGAATGAGTGATGAAAAAGTTCAGAGTAAAAATGTGCTTTCCCAGGTAACTGTATCTCTCTAGACCAAAAATACAGTTCTGCAATTGGCTGAGTGTACATTTTCTCAGGATTTGTGACCAAGTTGTGGTTGTAGCACAGAGCTTTTTAAAGGTCATGTAAAATAACCTACAGCCACACACTGGCTACATGCCCTTTCTTTCTGAAAAAACAGAAATTCTCCTGACATATTTAAAATATTGACTTCTATGACATAACAAACCTTTATTAACAGAGGAAATAATTAGACTTTGACATGAGGTTTTATGTTCTCAGGAAGTATTTTATGTTACAGGAACATTTTATGGTTCAGAGCAATAGAAATTTTTTTAAAAACTGGTTTATTATGCATGCCCATTATCATTATTTTCTAATAATATGCAAGTATGGAAAATTTGTTAATTCAAAGCATAGAAGTCTGGTTCATATCTTGTATCCTCTTTTTTTTCCCTAGGTTTACAAGTTGTCCTGAACTCCATTATAAAAGCCATGGTCCCCCTCCTCCATATTGCCCTTTTGGTATTGTTTGTAATCATAATCTATGCTATTATAGGATTGGAACTTTTTATTGGAAAAATGCACAAATCTTGTTTTCTAATTGATTCAGGTAAGTCATTAAACTGTTGACTAAAATAAACAGTTAGTTCTGTTTTCTTTCATGTCTGTGAGATTTTGGTTTGAAACAGAGCAATATGGAACAGTAGAACAAAAATAGAACAGGTGCCAAAGCACTAAGACTGCTGTAACCTGAGTTTTCACTGTAGTTCATAATTTTGAAAATAGTAAGGATGACTGCCCACAGCGGCCAACTCAGTAGGATGTTTTATTTGTTTGTTTGTTTGAAGTTTTGTTTTGTTTTGTTTTTCCTAATCTCTGATTACTGAAAAGCCAGCTAGTCCTATTCTAGGGGGTTTCATGAATTCACCATTGGGCCGTCTCTCCTTCAAGACTGTGGCAGTGCGGTAAGAAGGGGAGTTCTGAAATAAGTAAAGAAAGCAAGAAGTGTTCCTCCATCCAGGTGAAATGATGAAAGTGTTTGTTGTGGGAGAATTCTAAAGGAGTAAAACATCATGAGGGAGAGATCTTACCTGATGGCCGAGGATCCATTTCTGTCAGCTGAATAAGAAAGTAGACTTTATGTAGGAAATAGTCAAGACCTGTTTTCCTTGGTGGTCCTTATATTTGGATGAAGTGGAATGAAGTGAACAGACACAGTGAAGAGAGGGGGGAAAAAAAATTGGCATGAGGAGATTCTAAAAAGCTATGTTGCATTGTCACATGGTTCTTTCAATTTCTTAATTACTTGAGCTCTTTTATACATTTGTTTTTGATTAACTTATTTTAAGGTTGTAAAGCTCAGATGTGAGAGAGACTAAAAGCTCCGAAGATCCCATGGGTTGCCTTTCTCAGCGTTTCTCTGATATCTGGATTTACCTTCTAACAGGGCTGATATTTCTTCATGCAAAAAGTTAGCTGAAAAGATTTTGAGAACTGAAAATTCTGAATGTTTTTTTTTTGGTCAATTTTCAGATATACTAGTTGAAGAAGATCCAGCACCTTGTGCATTCTCAGGGAATGGACGTCAGTGTGTCATGAATGGCACTGAATGTAAGGGTGGATGGGTTGGACCAAATGGAGGCATAACCAACTTTGATAATTTTGCATTTGCAATGTTGACTGTGTTCCAGTGCATAACCATGGAAGGATGGACTGATGTGTTATACTGGGTAAGTTCATAAATCACTGAACTTTGTTTACTTTTAAACAAGCTTCAATGTTCAAGTGAGAAGTAAGCTATGTTTTAAAATACCATCAGCAGGTCACAGCATTTTACTGGACTCCTCGGGCTAAAAAGACATTTTAGAAACAAATTTGTTCAGTGCTTATTTGAGGTCTGTTTTGCCTGTTCCATTTGGATAAATGTAATATTAACGTTTATGTCCTTCGGACTTGCATTTTTTTGTGCAAGCCTATTGTTTTTCAGTATGTCTTTTCTGATTAAGCTTCAGAGCTCTCTTTTTGCAGTATTTCTGCAAAATACCTCACAATATTAACATAAATTAGAGCAAAGCAAACTCTCAGCTGTCATTGCTTGCCGTGGGGACTGCAAACCATTTGTTAACCGTTCAGAAACAACAAATCACAGGAGCTGTGAGCCTGGCATTTGTCTCCGTAGAAGCAGCAAAAGGTACTCAAAACTGACCTGTGTAAGTCCCCACCTTTAAATGCTATT
Organism: Apaloderma vittatum; assembly: GCF_000703405.1. Lineage (NCBI taxonomy): Eukaryota > Metazoa > Chordata > Aves > Trogoniformes > Trogonidae > Apaloderma > Apaloderma vittatum. Next base: position 124,314 of record NW_009702936.1, on the reverse strand, counting down.
CTAGCATCAGGTATGGAACCTCCACACTCTTACAACATCAACAGACAGCTGGACACAGACTGCGAAACTGAAGATATATTTAGTCCTGATTTTACAGAGAACAGAGGAAAAAGAAGACATAGTGTTTTTTACTTTTTTTTTTTTTTAAAGAAAGAATAGGGTCACCTATATATACAGGTAGACATTTCTCTGCCTAACCCCATTTCAGTCTATGGACATTACATACTTTTGTGAATCTTCAAGCACCTGATTTGTCCAAGGCTATTGAAAAAGTGTCAGAATCTACTTACTATAGATACTGGAAGTGGATGAGAATATTCTGTACTACTTTATGCTCAGCAGTAAGTCTTTGCAGCAATTAGGACCTTTTAACAAATCTGACAGTTCAAGTGATAGAAAGTATTTATGCAAGGAAAAGCTGATTACCACTAAGGAACACTGTTAGCAAACTGAATGGATGAACTATCTCAAGATGTGCCCTCCTGAAACTGTGCTCCAGGTTGTGTTGCTCACAGGAGCTCACATTTTGAATTTCTTTTAAGTTTGGCCAAGTGGGACAATTTACTAATCGCACATCTGTTGTGGCGTATTGGATGCAGTTAAGGATATTGTATTACCCAGTGAAAGAACACTTAATTTTATGTGGCCATTTCCTGCAAATCAAGGTGAAATATGCTATTTCTAAAAAATATAACACCAGAATGTAGTCTCACCTAAAATCTGTGAGACTAGAACAGGGAGGTGTTTTGAAGATAAATTTAAAGAAAATTAAGATAGTAAACTGGAGTTCTTTTAGGATTGAAAGAAAAAAAAAATTGGCAAAACATGAATCTCTGCTTCCACTGTCTGTTATCAGAGATACGAAATTTGCTATAAATATGCAAACTTTCAATACTAAAGAGTAACAATAATGCATAGCTACATGTAGGCTAATGTATTGGTTTTCATAGTGTAGTTTTCTCAACTCTAGGTTTTACTATCCAACTCCTCCTATTTTTTCAAACAGACTATGTGAATGTAGAATTCCTATGTATTTTATGATTAGTGTTTGTGATGATGACAGTTATTTTTATCTCTTCTGAAAGAAAAGGGAAGGTTTGTCATGATCTTCCAGCAAAAAATAGGCTTTGTCAAAAATACACTTTTGTCAAGCTGGATTGCATGCTGAAGACAAGAGGAATGACAATTTATGTGTTTTCATTTTACTCCTGGATTAAGCTGAGGTAGATTTAGCTGTTGCTAGCTAAAAATTGGAAAATATTTTGTGTTAATTGCAAATTGTGGAAACATTTAGAGGTGTATCAGATTGTAATAAAAATGTCCTCAGAATCTAAGGAAGCCATTTTCTCTGGAGGTGCATAGTTTTTGTGGGTTACTTTTTACTTCAGAAATTTGTTAATGATACAGAGACTGAATGCGTTTTTTACAAAACAGACAAATAAAACCAAACCCACAAATAATAGGAAGTGCACAAAATTCTGATTTCCATTTGGTCACTGTGTGAACAGTAAAATAACTGTGTAGGCTTGTCTTGCTAGCAGGTGTAGTCTGAGTGGGTGAAATACATGCAATATTTTGCATCCTGTTGTGTGGCATTCTGTTAGTGAGAATGACAACTGAAAACAACAGCTTCCAATAACACTCACTAGCACAGCTCGTTATCACCTGGTTTACAACAGTAAACTTGGCTTAGAAATTCTCCGAGCATCAATAATGATTTTTCTCTTGATGCACGTCTCTTTATGCATATCTATTATAGACTGGGGGCTCGATCCTGCTATTGCTAGGCACCCTTCAGATCCTGGTGGCTCACATGGACATCCTGCTGCTCGTCAGTTTGCATCTGAATCCCATATGTCCTATTTTTTAGAGTGTCTTCATCCAGCTATTTTTCTTTATCTAACTTGGGTGCACCTCACTGGATAGCACATATTACATATGTCATCCCCCGCCAAATGTGACTCCCTAGTGCCAAATACTAGGCTGAACTAGAGAGGTTGAGGGCTAGTGTCCTGATTTTCACCAGCCAGTGCAGCGTATGCGTACCGAAATTGCGCATGTTTATGTGTGCACATCTGTACATCTTCTCAATTTGTACCAGGATTGTGTTCATTCCCAATCGCTGTCCTTTCTGTTTGCTCTCTAGCCCGAACTGCAGGCTTATGCTATTAGTTTTGGATCCCAGTGCAGTGCTTGTTATTGGCAAAGTGGCAGCTGCTGTGTGCCCAATTTTTTAATGCTCTGGCTCACGTTCCAAAGCTGAGAGCATATTATTCTTTGCCTCATTTTCAATTTATGGTAGCAAGCACTCAAGAATTACAAAATCTGAGTCTGCATTTGCATATCTGGCTCTAGATTTTTTCTCCATGTCTTTCAAACATCTAGATTTATATTCTTTTAACGGCAAACACGTATTTTGTAAATTGCTTATTATTTTTAGCTGTTTTGTGTGATATGTAGGAACACACATAATGAGCGGTGGTACTTGCCAGTAAAACCCCCAATTTCCCAATGAGTACCAAAATTACCACATTTAATTCATCTTGTTTTCACTGTAATGAAGATATCTTGAGTTACTACACTCAAATAATCTCCACTGACACTACTGTAACTTGAATGACAGATGGGCAGGGCCTCTGAAATGAATTACTGTGTGTAATGGGTTGTCAGCACAGTTGGTCCAATGATGGAGCAACTGTATTAGTGGCTTCTGAATTTTACTAAGTCGATTTTATGGACAGACATTGCATTACTAGCTCAACTACTCCTCAGTCCTCTGACACCCAGCTGGCACTATTCAGATTGATCTGGAGGTTTTTGAGATTGAAGCACTCAAGCCAAAATTGCTGAATAATGGTACATTCATGTCTTATGTGTTTTTGCTTGTTAATACATCTGCTGATAAGTGAAGAAGATATTCTCTCACAGATTCGTATTTAAAATGCACGATTCATTACTTGAAATGTCTAATTATCTAAAATATATCTAAAACTTGCATAATGTTTAAGGAAAAGGATGTCAGTTTTTTTCTAATATACCCTTTACCTATATGTCAACTTGTTAAAACTGTATCCTTTACTACTGTATAATAGTAAAATACATTATCATCAAAGAAATGCTTCATAATTCCGCTGCTTTCATAACAAAAAAAAAACCCCATGCACTTAGAAATTTGTTTCTTGCTTTAGAAATAAAGCTTTGTATGCCTCAGTATAGTCCTTGAAGCATCTTAAAACATTTGAAGAAAATCTATCATTTCTGTAACGCAGTCTGCTTGGGCACTTTTGCCTCTGTCTAGTATGCAGGTGTCTACACAGCCATTGTGTTAATGTTACTAGAAGTAAGAGATCAAGATAGCAAAGACTGTATCAATCTTCCTTTAACTGTGTTTCCATAATCAAATACAAGAGGCTCTGGCTTCCTACGCATTCCAGTAGTACAAGATGACTATTGTATATCAACAAAAAGGTAGAAAATTTGTTTGTTTTCTAACTGGATGAGGATTTGAAAGATCTGTAACTCCCACTTAAACCATCTGCATAGCAAAGAACATAATTACAATGAAGTCTGTTGAACTCAGATGGTCTTCTAATGTCACTTTTTAGAATGCTCCTAGTTTCAAGAACCGTAAAGGACAGCCTACTCAGAAGTATTGTGAGGGGATATAATATACTTCAAACCAGCCAAAGATTTTTTTTCTAAACACAAGCAAATATTTTGCAAATATATCTCACAAGAAAATACCTTGGCTCAGGTACAAAATGTATTACTAGTCCATGAAAAAAAAGTTTCAAAGTATGTTTGAAGTATTATCAAAACTGGCATCTGAATGCTGAGCAGGAATCTCTAAAAAATATTTTTTAAAACAATGGCCAACTGTCAAATAAACAATAATACTCTAGAACTTTAAATGGAATAATTTAATAAACCAGTGGGAAACAAGTACTTTGGGTGATTTAAGTCATATTAGTCTCATTACAGCTGCAGAAATGGAAGGCAAGTTACGGCATCCAAACAAAGTTCGTCAGCAATGAATAGTCTAAGAGAAATCAAAGAGTGCTTGACAGCTTCTGTCCCTTTGTAAATCAGTTGCAATTACTCAGGAAACAGTGTTAAAAAATATCAGGAAATATGCTAGGAAAATATTAGGAAATATTTCTTTCTGCCTCTGTGATATACTAAGGATAGGTTAATGCTCTTCTCTTACCATTGCTCAACACCACTCGCAGGTCATCTAAGGGAGACTCTTCAGTGAAACAAGTCAGCTCATCCCCAAAGGCATTGATGTGCTGGATGCACAGTGCTCCCGGGCTTTGATGACTACATAGCCAGAAATTTAACACATGATATCCAGCTGGAGGAAGAGGAATAGAAATTTTGGATGCCAGTATTAGCATACTGCACAAATTGCACTTAAGAGTCAGGGATCATAGGCAGAGTTTTTTGAATTTGTGTGTTAATTACTTGAATCTCATTTCCTGTTAAAAATCTAGCTTAACCTCTCTGCCTTTTAGCTAAGTATCTGGTCTAATTACTTTTTATGTTCTCTCTATATAAAAAGCTCTGAATCAACCAATGTTAGATTGCAAAAAGTAAAGACTTAAATTGCCAGTAAATTGGAAACCTTGGGAAGAGAGAAGAGGGAGTAACCAAATCCACATACGCAAACAGGACTACATATTAAAAGTTTGAATTAGCATCAAAAAGGATGATTCTATAATAAAGTTTTTTACAAATGAAGATCTTAGCATCAAGATGCCATCTTAGGAAGATTTTTAACTAGCTCACAGGGAAGTCTTTCTGATGAGTGATTTTGATTTACTTTGACAAGATACCTTGTATCTCAGTCTTAGCTGACTGCTGACCTGTACTATAGTCAAAGCATGGAACTAATTTCTTGCAGAAGAATATGCTGTTTCTCCCCAGAACGTTTAAACAAAATGGATAGAAACTGGATTAGGAGTAGCCTAGACTTCATGTACTGCTAAGAACTCCTCTAGTTGAAAATAGTTGGACATCTAGCCTTTTCTTAGAACAGTTATTTCACACAGACGCACAACTCAGTTAAAGACTGTAAGCTGATTAATGAAATACCACCGACATTAATTAGCTAAAATTGCATTAGATGCAAAAAATATCTGAATGAAGAAAGACCTGCATCTAAACTTATTTCTAATCAATATTAGGAAAAAAAATTCTAAGCATTCAACTTTCAAAGAATAAGTGCTTTTTGTGAGTACCTAAATTATATACATCACTAGCTAACAGTGGATGAAAATCACAGAAGGTAGAAATTGGGATCCGTTCAGATAGCAAATTAATAAAACTGAAACAGTCTTGCAAGTTGAGGGTTAACTTGAGATGCTCACTTGTATGTCTCCTATATGCAACTTTTATAATGTGGTTTGTGTACAGAAGATGGAGGCCAAGTTGATTTGGAGGCTCTCCAGGTACTGTAGCAGTTTTTCACTTCTCCAAGGGATATATTTCTCTTTAGGCCCACATTAATGCCTGAACTGTGGAATTCTGATTTTCTAGTTGTTGCTGAGCTGAAATGCTTAATAAAGTAGTGGTCTCTGAGTTCAGTCCCTCCTCCTTTCTGTGTCGGCAGTACAACGAAGTTGAGTCTGGCTGCCAAGGAGAATGTCAGGGAAATCTGTGCTTTAACTCTGGAACCCAGATAAGCTCGAATATAGAATTTCATGCTTTTACAAACCAAACTAGAGGCTGCTAGGCTTCAAGCGCAATTGAAGTCAATGTTAACTCCAGCCAGAAATATCCCAGGACACAACCCTAGAAGCTAGAAAAAAAAGTTATCTGGTGTGGTCTAAAATGAGTAGAACAAGAAGCCCATGATCTGAGATTTTGTGAATCTACATTGTGTGCTTTGAAGAATGCAGGATAAGTCGCATTTCACAAAATACTGATTTCTGAAGGATTTTCACACCCGACAAGAAACTGAGTTTGTCAATCATTTTAAAAGTGATTAGGTGGAATATAGGTAACAGTAAATAGACACAACAGTTTTATGTCTATTGAAATGTTATAAAAAGGAGGAAAGTAAAATTGAAACCTAAGGATACAAAGAAACTTAAGAAATTAAATGAGTTTGAAACATTGTGGAAAATAATTCAAAATAAGTTCATGCATGCATCAGTGCGTTGTATCTGTAACAGTACAAATGCAAAATTAGAAGTGTCACTGCATAGCTTTGTCATTATCCCCAGTCAGGGCTTAGATTAATTGGTACATGCCAAGAGCTGGCGACAGTTTTCAGTAAAGTGTTACCAGGTGTACAGAAAAGTAAGCCCTTGATTTGCATGCAATTGCATATGGGGATTTTATTCACAATTACCACAGATAGGGATAAATGAGACATTTTAACAATTTCTAATGGATGTTTTAGATTGGAGCATGCCATCTGCTGCTCTGTAATACCAGTGGTTAGGTCTGCTGTAAATTTGGCTTTCTCCCTGTTTTGCTTAGTATCACAGGATGTCGGGGGTTGGAAGGGACCTCTATAGATCATCTAGTCCAACCCCCCTGTCGGAGCAGGATCACCCAGAGTAGATCACACAGGAATGCATCCATGTGGGTTTTGAATGTCTCCAGAGAAGGAGCACTTCATCATAGTCCTTGTCTCTGATCATCTGCACTGCACTGTAATGGTAGCCGTGCTCTAGTTGGAGTCAACTAACAAGATAATTCCCTCCAAACGCTAGATGATGCTGTTTCAGACTGTACCAAGTTTGTCCTATCAGCTTGAGAAAACTCTTCAAGGCTTTACACACATATATATATGTAAATACAAAGAGCCAAATATGCAATGAAAATTAATTATTCTCCACTAATTTAACTTGCAGAGAGTAATGTCTCCAGATCTGGTAGCTTCAACAAATGAGCCCTTTAATAAAGACTTTTGCACTGTGGTTCATGTGTTGCTCATTAAAGGGATGAGAAGAGCTAGAGTTCAGCTTAAAATTCCTTTCAAAGCTGTTTAAACATACAAATCTAGTTTAACATCTATATGAAAGGACTGAAGATGCTAGAGTGTAGCCAAATCCTGAAGAATAAGCATTTTTTAACACTTAGCTGAGTAGTACAGAATTAAATCTTATGAAATACATTTTGTCCTTCCTATCAGCTGTTATCTCATCCATCATCTCATCTGTCCTTTGGTCAGTGTGATGGACAAACTGATTAGAACTGAAATCCAAACAGGAAGACTAGATCTGGAAAAAGGTACAGAGAAGGTCAAGAAGGATGGTACTTGGCCGTGTCTCCACCATAGGTGTTGTTGATGCTAAAAGCTTAATGGACTTAAAGCGAGATGGGACAAGTCCCTTGAGAGCCATTAAATATGACACCTCCTTTGGTATAGCACATCCCTGAGCCACAGAGGGTGTGAGTCTTGCAAGACGTTTTGCAAGGATTTGAGAAGTGATATCTTCTAGATTTCTGGGTGTTACTTTAGTGTATTTCAGGGACTTTTATTGTTTATGATTTGTATTTGCAACTTCCAGTGCATCTGAAATTTACATCTTAGTAATTCCTTATTCTGCACTTCGGGTGAGAAGTCAGCATTAATCCTTTGAACTGAAAATACTTTGTTTCTGAGGATGGAGCTTTTCCTGCACTCGTATATATTCACCAAGCTCTGCCTCCATTTTTAATCAGAAGGCAAATTGAATTCTTTAATCTTTCTTTAATTGAAAGTTATGGAGAATGCTACTTGACATGCATGAAATGATCAGTGAAGTTTTCCAAAAGGAAAGGACTTCTTTTTATACTTTCATCTTTGGTATTAATGCAATCAGAACTATTATTTCATGAATAGAAATTACAATGCATTACTTGAATAGAGTTTAATTGTCTCTAGAATTAAGTGGTAAAATTCTTGAGTAGATATAATTTCAGGCTGGTGCTTTTAGGAATTCAATCTCAGACTGGAGCCAAGGTGTTCTGTTAGATTAAGGGTTCCAGAGTTAGGAATGCTTTTGTATTAGTTCAGCATCTGCCCACAGTAAAGCATTTCTTCTTCTGCGCTGGTTAGCTGCAGTCTACATCACAGTGCATTAGTTCTTGGTAGATTAGCCTAAAACATTGAGCTTAAAATCAGACTGCATAAATGAGAAGGATTCTTTTTTTCATATGTTATAAACTATAAAGTTAACGAAGGAAGCGCAAATCACAGTTGCCTATGCTAATAGAGCCTTTATGACAGAGCATGGAAATTTCAGCTTTGCTCCTGGGTTACTAAGTTAGAACAATGCCTGGCTGCTTGAATATGTTTGCTTTGTGAGAAGGAAGAGTGTATCAAGTTAGATAGCAGTGATTCCCAGAGCTCTTTTTTTCCCAAAGTAAGATTGCAAATATTAATCTTTTACTTTTTTTTTCAAAAAGATTTATAGCGGAAACGTATTTGCAACAACACTAGATGAATTTATGCCTTCACTGTGAACTCTGGCGACTTGCAAACACTGTTAATGATATAGTTGAGTTAGATGTAAAACATGTTCATGTGTATTTAAAATAATCAAAATGTTCACTCATCAGCTGTTGTTAGAAAAACACTCTATTGTGTGAATCATTTCTAGGAAACAAACTCCATTGTAAATTAACAAAATAATTATGAATATGCGTTTTAAAAAACTTTGAGTAAATTTTATTCCTAAACCTTCGGGCCAGATGTCTACAATTGAAAGAAGATGCAAAGGGCAATATATACTGGGATAAAGTAAAAATTCAATTTTGGGCTAGGGTATTTTACTAAATAGCTGAACCTCTTCATTGTTAAGACTCAAATGTAGGGGAATTGCTCTGAGGGAATGAGTATGCATGATGAAAAAACAGAACACCACAACTGAGCTCCTTAGCATAGGCACCTGACATGCTAAGTATTGCTAAAAGTATTGCACGGGAGACTAAGTATAAGTAGGTCGGTATAATGGCAGCGTTATGAAAGATTTTATTTTCTGTGTGAATAGGCTGTTGCAGGATTGGACTACAGACGCTTGGGATCTCTTAAAACTGAGGGTAACGATCCCAGCCTTTCTAAGTGGCTATAACCCTTCTCCATTTTAATATCTTTAAAACGTGTTTTTATTGAAATTGAAAGGATAAGAATCCAAATCAAAGATATATTTTGCAGTTTTCTTTTTTTTCCCTAGCAAGTCCAAGTAATTTAAAGTTACTTCTCAGTACCTCCGTTCAATTAGTAAAGCATTTTAGAAGATGATGCACAGATTATTTTAAAGGAACTATGAAGAACTCCTGCAAAATAATCTTTGGTTACTTAGGAATTTTTTTAAACTTTGGTTAGTATAAAGTGGCATTATTACAGATCACCATTGAAGAAAAGTGCCTCTGGGCCTTAGCCTGCAAAGACTTAATGCGTGTGCTTATATCTAACCATCCACAGGGCTGCCTTGCACAAACTGAGACTATAACACGGTTTTGAAAGATTGAGGAAAAATAAAATAAGTAGCACAGTTAGAAAGATATGTGTTCCCATGTTCAATCTGTCTATTCCAACAGAGATATTAAGGACAGGAGTCAAACTTGACTGTTCAGTAGAGTTCAAAGCCTAATCACAGGTTTCAGATAAAACCGACACAGCAGCGTTCATGGAAGAGGAAAAAGGCTTGCCAAAGCTTGTTCTACAATACCACATCCAGTCTCGAATGCTCATGCCATTTTTTTTTTTTTTGATCTGCCGAATTTTCATGGCTAAAAAGCATCCCAAGAAGAATCTAATACAAACTTGTCAGTATAAACAAAAAAGCCAGAATAGTTCCTTTCCCACAAGATGTTTCCAAGAAGTTCAAAGTCTGAATTATTTTTGTAACTTAGCAAAATGTCTTTTTGCACCTGAATGCTACACATGAAACCAATTTCCCTGTGCTTTAAAATACATGTTTTTCTGAATAGGCTTTTAGATTTCCATGGTATGTTTCTTAAGTCTATCTTCTGATAGGTATAATGAGCTCACTAAGAATAGACAGTGGAAAAGGTCTTTATAGAAAAGCTTGTGTAAGTCTATAAAGAGTGTATTTAAAGCTCATTTACTTCAACCTTACTTTAAAAAATCAGTAATAACTTTTTGAACTTCATTTAACCTTGATCTTGATACAATTTTTGTTCAGAAGTGTTTCTAGAATGTTTCTGTCTTTCCACTTCCTAAAATTTAATTTCAGGTTTTGGTTTTACTGAAATTGTATTCATATTTTTACACAAATCAATTCTCATTTATTTGTTTTTGAGTTAATTTAAAATGTCCGACTGCATCCATCAGTAGAATTTCAGGAAATAAAATTGAAAATCCATGTTACAGCAAAAATATTGCTTGTGCTCTTGAGATACATATTACTGTGGTTTTTTTTTTCTCAAAGGATCATTCATGTAGCTAGCATTATATATGAATTAAAAATCCTAGTATTTCAATGTATTTTGTAAACATAAGTTTGATTATTGAGGTCTGAAATTCAGTTACTTTTCTAGCTGTTGAAGAAAGGATGTTACATTTATGTTTGATGTTATTTTTGATCTGAATGCTAGGTTCACTCGTATGTATTAGAAATGCAAAGTGAATGTGGCCCGTGCCTTCTTTCTTGTATTGTTTGTCTTTGAATACTGAAGGAATGCCTAGAATGTTATCACACCTGAATGATTACATTCTCTTTTTCTCTTACTCTTAATTGTTATTACTACAGTGATCTACTCTATAAGATCATCTTATTTCTTGCAGATGAATGATGCTATGGGATTTGAATTGCCATGGGTGTATTTTGTCAGTCTCGTCATCTTTGGGTCATTTTTCGTACTAAATCTTGTTCTTGGTGTATTGAGCGGGTAAGCATACACCTTTTTCATCATGAAGGCAGAGTCCTGAATTCAGTTGCTATGAAAACACAGGTTATCTTATACAGGTGAGACTTCATTTGTGATGACATCTCTTAATAAACCCCTATTTTTTCATTTAATTAGAATGCAAACAGTTTCCTGTAGCTATCCTAAATAACACAGACCAAAATCAAGAGTTTAGACGTATCAGAATATATTCATGTCCATACTTGTGGCAAAATTATAAAAAGAACTAATAATCCTTCTGCACTTATTTAAATGCTATTTTAATTCATCTTTTGAGACATGACCTCTACAAGCAAATTTGTATAAGTAAAGAAATTAAGCAACTATTGGTTGATTTTAAAAAAACCAAACCTCAGTAAGCCATGAACATTCAGTGTTGGAACCTACGTGATCTGGCACCTGCAAACAGGACTCTGCTGTTTAATGAATGACTGAATCATAACTTATTTCCTTACATTTTACAGGTAAATGATGCAATAGGATGTGAGTGGCCATGGATCTATTTTGTTAGTCTTATCATCCTTGGCTCATTTTTCGTACTTAACCTGGTTCTTGGTGTACTTAGTGGGTAAGCAGTTGAGTTAACCTTGTGTATGCTACTGCTACTTGTAAGATGGCCTCTGCATTTACTCAAGCTTCTCAGTGATGGCTTTTTTGCATGCACTTGAGATTCTTATGTCATCCTACCAGTGTTTGCTCTTTTGACTGAACTGTGTGGTTCTAGTGGCTGTATCTGTCTGACATCATGCTCACCATGCTTGCCAAAAATACACATCAAATGAGGAACTAATCTCCTTATTCTATAATACTGCAGCAGGGAGAAACATTATTTTACACACAGATGGGTGGTGCACCTGTACATATATTGTCCTCTAGAGTTACAGACAAGTGTCCTTCCTTCTCTGAAAGCCCAACTTTTGCTTTTGTTCAAATATCCATAAGATGATTGAGGGGTTGTTTGTGTTTACCACTCATATTGCAAAATACTTTTAAGGAGTGCCTCAAGATCTGTCTTACAGAAAGAGTACGGCTAGGTTACATTGACACAGCGTCCAATGCTTCCCTTGGCATAGAGCTGTGTACTGCTGGGACAACCTGCACCAGCAAGCTGATGTATTTATCAATAATCTAGTATCAGGTTCATCTACTTGTCCATGAGAGGTTGTCACAACTTTTTGGTGGTTTGTGTACTCCAGATTCCAGCCAAGAACTAAAGTGGTGCCCGCTGTAGCTGTATAATGTGGTTTAAAACCGTGGTTTATGGCAACAGTTCGCAAGATTTTCATCGTACAGAGTCCCCTCATTGAGGCTGCAACTCCATTTCCTTTGCCCATTCCTCGTTTCTAACAGACTTGAGCTTGAGAAATTCCAGTTTGTGGTGAAGTTATTTTTTGGCAAATAAAAGATCCTACTAGCATTTGAATATGAAAAGAAAATTAGTACAATCGTATATATTAGTTTTAAGTTATAGAACAAAGTATATTGTTCTGGCAACTGTAGGCGAGCTGTACCATCCGTGTTAGCCAGCTGGAGAGTCTCTCTTGCATAGAAGGCAGCCTGATGCCGTAGTTGATGGTGTCCTCAGATTGCTGATTGTGTGTGCAGCCCTATTCATGACTGTGCCATATTGTACAGTAGATTTGTGAGGAGTTATATTCCTGGAAATCAGTCAATGAAACAAAATTTCCCATGCTGATATTGATAACTGTGTTACAAGAGCATTTTTATCTGATGACTGGTTTTACAATATGTTTTTAAAAACCATAAGTTATTTCTGTGTGATAGATTACTGTTGCACACAGGCACCTAAGGAAAGCATAGCTTTGCCTTACTGTCAGAATCACCGTACAAAGCAGATGTTTAAAAGAAAATAGATAGTGCTCAGAACACACTGCTGGTTTTTAGATTTAATCTCTTCCTTCCAAAACCTGTGTAGTCTGATTTATACAGTCCGTCAGCTTTGTTTTATTCAGGGACAAATGTGTAAAATGTTGCAAAACTAAGACCCTAGCTTTCATGTCACAGCCACAGGGACAAACAAAATAAGAAAGAGAAGGACAGATAATTGAGTGTAGTGCAAGTGTAATTTTTTTCTTCTTTTGCTACTGTTACCTAACGTTGCTGTGTGACCAGACTTCCCGCTGAAGTCATTAGAGGATTAGGTTTTCACAGTTCCTTCCCCTGGCCCTTAAGAAGGTCATACGCAGCAATTAGTTTTCTTCCTGTCAGGAAGGTCTCCTGTGGTAACAGTTAACTAAACACTCTCCTCTTCCCTCACATGACGCAAATCGTTCCTGGTTTCAGATTTTTATGTTTTTAAAAGAAAATTGTGGGGAAAATAACGCCAGATTTGTTATTTTGTTGCACATATTCATTTCTTCTACTGAAGCCTTGGGAATTGAGAGACACCCTCACAGCTGAGCTTACATTTGATTTAATAACTTTAAAATACTTTATAGTTTGCAACATTATGATATTTGTTGAAATATGGAGTTGTCCCCTTGTCCTTGGGTTCCAGTCTGCAGACAAGAAATCACATGGATTTCTAGCTATTGCTTGATCCTAGAGCTATAATGCTCTTCAGAACCCTTCCTGGCTTGCCTTCAATTGCCAGTAAACAGAAGTGACAATGTCAGGTGTGATGTGAGCTCTCCTTACATTCTTAAAGTCCATAGTTCCTAAATTTATTTTCTGGCACAGTGTCACCTAACTGCAGTGTCACTTGAGTGCTCAGGGTGCTTGATGAATTGTTTGAAACCATATTTGCCCTAAACACGTGGAAGAGCCTTCCTAACACTCCAGTTCTTGGTTTTCTATGGCGAAGAAAATTATGCTAGTGAACTGAGATATGCGGTATATAAATATCACCAGTGACTGACATTGAGAGCGGAATCAGAAAGGAAAAGAGACTATTCCTGAAAGACACCTGTGATACCAAACTAACGTTTGGTGCATCAGAGAAAAAGGCGTCCGAGCATACTTGTTTGAAACTCTGACACGGGCCAGTGTGGAATACTGTTACAGTGATTTATTTTGATAATGAAATGCCATTTCTATATCAATAAGACATATTGTTCACTTATTTTCTATTTAGTCCTACCTGTTGAAATTTTATGGGTAAAAATAATGTACTAGTAACATCTTGTGGATGTGTTTGTATTCCCTGGTAGAAAGTTAATATTTTTCATTCTGAGCCAGGCATTGAATATGTAACACATGCATTCTTTGTTTTTTATTTAAGACTTACTAGCTTTTGCATTTTATGCTCTTCAAACTGTAGCATGAAACTTGGTTTATGAGAGATCTACAAAGAAAGTTAAATTTTACTAAACCCATCAGACTTCAAGAATGCAAAAATTATGCCGACTTACTTGAAAAGCATGGCTTTGCATACAGATTTTGAAAGTGGAATCTGAATGCCTAATACACCTTTTCTATATGAAAGTGGTACTTCCTGTAATACCAAGTTATGCTGTGTACATTTAAATCTGTCTGCTCTTTTGACCTGTTTTCAGTTTTAAAATATTCATGCATTCTCTTTGCACTCCTTTGTTACTCTGTGACCATCTGCCCCTTTGTTTTTCTGTAATGCCTCTTGTGCACTGCATGTTCCGTGTATTTAGATACTGTACAAGGGGATGAGAATGATGATTTGGGAGATCTTTTTTTTTTTTTTAGATCTAGCTGTTTCTGAAGGGTGAGTATTTCCTGGTGATGTGTGTCAGTTTTGGCTGATGAAGGTGGTATTCTTAAAAGTCGAGTTCATATTTTTCAGAGCAGATGTGTAAATTAATAGAAATTATGTATGTGTGGAATGTGCATGTGGTAAATATTTTAATTTCTGCATGGAAGCTGACTGTGGAGATTTTGTTCTAAATATTCCTTTGAATAACAAGAATGGAGAGGATTCGTAGGCTTGAGGCAATTCAGCTTTTTAAAAATACTTTTTTACTCTGTATTAGACACACGTGTTATTCACATTTTTCTCAAAGTGAATTCTCAATTGAAAAGGTATTTCATTTTGCAGAACTCTACCAGTAAAAGCATTCTATAAAAAAATTGCAGGTCAGATTTTAGAAACGTCTCCAGATTCACCTCAGGCTCTTGTTCTACCTCAGAAATTATCAAACCAGTCTCAAAAAAAAGTCTAAAAATGATTCCAGCTCCAGAAATCACCTGTACAAATTGTCCTAGACCCAGCTCTAGAGATGGCCCCAGAAATGGGCCCTAGATTCAGCTGCAGAAAGGGATTGTGCCATGAACACCTCTAGAGCAGATCTAGTAAAGGCCCCTGCAAAGAACTCCAGGAAAGGCTGTAGGAAAAGACTCCAGAGCATGGTCTAAATCCACCTCCAGTAAATAACTGGGCAATTGAACCTCGATCCACCTCTGGAAAAGACCTCAAGAAACGGTCTTAGTCCCACTCTGGGAATGAGTTCTAAAATTAGCCCAAGATCTTTGTCTGGAACGTGCTCTAGAGCCAACTATAGATGTGACTCTAGGAAAGGGTTCTAGTAATTGCTCTTGGTCCAGATTCAGCAGAGGACTCCGAAGAAGGCTGTAGCTCTGGCCCAAGGGCAGACTTAGCAAACAGCTCCTCCCTTCCTATTAGAAAAAAATGACTCTAGATCCAGTTCCAGAAGTGTATGTGGAAATGTGTTTGGAAGCGTGGTTCAAAGCATGTGTCTGTTGGTAATTTCGGCAGAGTGAATTTCTTAGCGCTCTAGCTGAACACCTGGAGCTGTCAGCTGATCTTTCACAAAAAGACTGAATTTTTGAATTCTTTCCGTACTTGGAAGTGCAGAGCAAAATGCTTGCAGCTCTGGAGAGCTGCCACAGTTTACATTCAGGTGTCTGTGCATTTTCATTATCTGGGACTCGCCTGCGTTTTGCTCATTCACATTACAAATTTAAGTTTATATGTGTCTCCAAATAATTGTTTTAGCTCCTAGAAATCACAGGGTGATCATGACACACTCTATTTTGATTACTCTGTCTTTTGAACCAGCAGCAGGGAGAGGGTTCAGTCTCTAAGAGATGCCAGAGCACCTTTTTTTTCCCCCTATGCAAAGATTCCTGTGATAATGATGCAAGGATCAGGCAGTGCATCTCTGGGGCAACTTCATACTTGGTGGAATGCCACAGAAATTGCAAGCAAGGAGCTGCCCAGCAGATCTAGCTCTGTGAAGGATGGTGGACTACCTCAGGAGCCTGCTTTCACATATAGCTTTGGTTATACAGCTGTGTAACATATCCAGGCACATGTGTGTAACAGGCATAAAGTGGACCTGTGTTCTCTGAAGTAATGAAACAATAGGCACAGAAAATGGGAACTGAGGACCGGTCTCCAAATCCAGGATAAAAGATCATTGCATATCATGACTGTTGGTACAAGAGACTATGGGTTGAAATTAGAAAGTTAAGTCAGAAATTATAATGCTAATGTTATTAGAAAGTTAACAAACCTAAACCTTAAGAAGGGAATTGAGAAATACACATTAACCCTGAAAGCACCTTTAGAAGTGTGTTGAAAGTTAAAGTAATTCAGCCATGCATTCAGCATGCATTCATCTGCTCTACTAGGAATAGAGAAAATAATAAATCATAAAACTTCCTAAGTTACTTACCAAGAGGCATGGCTTTTAATGATGCATGATGATCTATTTCTGAAGATAGTCCTTATCATTAGGGGATGGTTTCCACTGGCGGCATTTTCTGCTCAAGGCATTAGTATTTCTTTGCGTAGCCATGGGAACAAATAAGACCTTTCAAACACATTTTATTGAATCTTCCTAAGTTGAATTTATTGTCTCTTAAAGGACACCAAAGCATAAGCTTTGACATGTCCTTACATGCATCCTCCTACATGCAAGTCTTGCAGGTTACTAAGAGAATTTTCCATTTCTTTCTCACAGTAGTATTTGCAGGGTACGTACATAATGATTCAAAAACTTAGGGGTGCATACTCACCCATGCTGCTCTCACAGTGATATCTGTCAGTTAATGTCATTAAAAATATATTGGCACAGATAAGCTTATACACGTAAGAACTGTTGTCTACATTACATATGGAAAAAATCATAGAAAAAGATATTTGAATAATGATGCACCAAATAGAAAATGGCAGTGAACTGTCATCCATAGTCTTTCAGCAAAAGGGAGAGGAACTAGTTTTGACAGTGTTCCTTTTCACAGCAGAGGGAAGGCTTAGTTAAAAAGAAAGTAAATAAAAAATTAAGAGTAAAGACTTAACTCCCTCATGTAGATAAACAGATTATACATTCAATATGACCTAAAGCAGATTCTTTCAATTCTGTGTGGCTGGTAAAACTCAGAGACAAGTAGATACGAAACAATGAAATATCCTTAATTGATCCAATTTACTAATAATAAACAATCAGCGAACACTTCCAGCTGTATACAGCTTAACTCTAGCCAACTGCTTTAGACAGAGATCACTAAAATTAATGAGCGTAGTTCAATACTCTTAATAAGAGCTTGAAGGGAAATTATTTTATTTCAGTCCTGTTTGAGCTTACCACACCAAGGCTTCTTAAGGATTAATCTTGTGAGATGCTTGCTGATGTTGACAGTGCACATCAGGGTGGTGGGGTGAGTGGGCTCTGGGCTGTGTCCTGCGCCCAGTACTGCCAGTTCTTCCTCCAAGAAATGTAGTGTGTCCCGAGCCAAACGGGTCTCTACCCAGGACAGGATGAGAAGATCTTAATATGCACATAAAATAACAGCCTGATACATCAGGCTCTGTCAAATCGTTCCCTGTCTTACTGCTCCCACAGATGATCCCATTGCATTCACGTGTGCGCTGGTGCAATAAAGCCATGCACACCCGCTGCTATGCAGGTGTACTGGAGCTGCTGAGTATACATTTTGTCAATTGCTAACAAACTATATAGAAATAACTATGGGATGGTAATACCAGTTTGCATTTCTCCATCAAGAACCCAGTGTTCTTTGCTCAAGGAAAATTTTTGCTAAATTTTGTTGTGCTGCAGAAATAACTCTATAGTGTTAGGTTTATGTGTTTTCCTTATTTCTAAAAGAAGGGGTAACAATCATACATACACATCTCCAGTAATTAAAGATGTGATGTTGCATAACCTTTTTTATGTCTCTACATCTGTTATATTACACCCAGCTGTGAGCTGTTGCCTCTGCTTATCTGTACAGTTTAAGCAGTTTGAGCTTTCTTGGACTGGGTTCTGCTAATTTGTTGGTTGGTATGGTTACTGCTGTGAGAAGCCTCTTCTGTGAGTCTGGTGGCCGACACTGTACTCCTGTGAGTGCATTTTGGTTATTGTGACTGTTCTCTGTGAATAAACGAGACTCTAGGATGTCTGGGTGACAGTTCCACATATAGCATTAGCATAACACTTTCCACGTACCAGACCCTGTGTGCAGCAAGTTGCACGCTGCAGCAGATGAATTTTCTCCATGTGTTTGCAGTGGGGCAGAAGGGGAGTAACGTGGCCAATGAAGAACTAGTGTCCTGGTTTATGCTCAGCCATTAAAGGCAACTATTTCCTGTCATCAGTGCCTGGTGATGCACAGGAGACACAGCAACACTCGTGTTGCTGCACAAGCCTCCTTATGAGAAGTGTCTAGCCTTTAGCATGGAAGAATTTTCAGCTGAGAGACCGGTATAGGTATATCCTTAGTTAAGTTTAGAATTGCAGAGAGGAGGGAGAGTATTCCAGATACTAACTTTTAAGCAAATTGTCATCTTAAGATTTTTGGTTAATGTGACCCTGCCTCAAAATAAGGTGAGAATCAGAGAGCTGTAGTTGAGGCCTGGGAGGTACCTCCTGCTGCCATCTCCACCCTGTTGCATGAAGCCATTCCCAGCAGATGCATACCAGCAGGAGTTACTTCACTCTGTTGAAGGAAGAAAAAACTGACGTGAAAATCATTGCCTCAAACTACCAAAGCATGAACTCGGAACACGCATTTTATATGCTTCTGCCTCAGCAAGCATTGATGATGGTTCTGCGTCTAAACAGAGAGCTGAGATCATCTTTCTGCAAGGAGACAAGGAACTTTTGGGCAGTAGAAGTAAAACTTGCATTTTATATAGTGTCTTATTTGTCACTAAAAGAAGTTAGATTAGGAAGGTAAGTTTACATATAATGCTTTATTTTGCAAGTGGTATCTCCTTTCTGCTGCAGGTGCAATTAACTGAGTCACGTACACTATGGCTGCAGTTTGAAGCTTTATTCAGTTTAGAGGATTGCCATGTGCTGCAATTTTTAGTCATATTTAACTAGATTAAATTAGGCTGGCTAGGGCTGGGCTGTCTGATTTATTTGCATTTGCAGTGAAATCAAAAACTGAATTGCTTCCATCTAGGTGGCAATAGACTGTTTTGAAGAAAAAGTATTTTTGAAGGCAAACAGGTAATTATACAAAGTATTGTTATACAAGTTATGCAGGTCAGCTTTATAAGATTCTTCCAAAATGGAGATTTGAAAAAAAAAAAATTTCTAGCCCTGATAGTCTGAAGTCTTAATTTTGAAGCATATTATACTTTAAAATATGAGACAGCAGTAAGCTTGACTTTTTCTAGATGTTGAAATTAGGACAAAAATATATTTCTTGAATCCTACACTTTACAAAAATTACTTAAATCTACTTTATTTTTAAGCTGAAATTTTACAGGCAATAGGCCTCGTTTTTATTACACACATGCTGGTGTCAAATCAAAGGAGATCCTCAAGATTTTTCAGTGTGCAACTTAGATGGAGACTAATTCAAATGACGTTTTAGTGGAGAGACCCTTATGAGTGCTGTCATGGCCACGACAGCTCTTGGAATATAATTTTTGTTGGTTTAGTCAATGAGCAGCACACCCCCCACAATATACTCTTTCAAATGCCGGATCCAGGTAATTTTATCAAACTCGAATGAAATATGTATTTTGAAGTTAACTCTTGGCAGCAGCGTTTGTGAACCCAAATATTTACAGACCTCTAAGTCCACTTACGGCAATTAATGTGCCACTTCCTAAGCCTGTCGACTTCCGAGGCTTCTGGACTGAGCGCTGGGTTGATGACAGTCAGGGAGGCCAGCTCAGGTCATTAGTCTAACCACGTCAGTACCTATATGCTGCCTACATAGCTGAAAGCTTTTTCTTTCTGCCCTGGACTCAGCCTACGCTCTCCATAGCCGTGAAATGCTGCACAGGCAGCTGTCGTATTCCTCCTTCCAGGAGATCAGCCAATGTCTATGTATCTTTGTCTAAATATTGAAATATCTTGTCTAAATGTCTTTGTCAGAAGCTTTAAAGAGCCAGTGTCTCTCCCTCATCTCACCCCATCATCTTTTCCAAGTGCCTTCTTGTTTCTTGGAAAAAAAAAAAGCTTTTGTTCTGCTAACAGGAATTGTGTTACATTGCAGTTCCATTTAATACCAGTTTTTAATCTGTGGTATTTCAGTAAAGGGAACACACACATATGTGTGTCTGAGAGATGTCACTTCAGTGTGATTATGATAGAAAAAAAATACCATGGAGCCAGATTTCTACCTCCCCTAAAGAAAATGAAGCCTTCTTTACAGTCAGATTTTAAAAAGAAAAGTAAA
This sequence comes from Apaloderma vittatum, assembly GCF_000703405.1. NCBI lineage: Eukaryota > Metazoa > Chordata > Aves > Trogoniformes > Trogonidae > Apaloderma > Apaloderma vittatum. The sequence goes on along the minus strand of NW_009702936.1, from coordinate 103,851 downwards.
AGTTTTAAATATCATGGAAATGAAGCACCACTGCATCTCCCCTTACTGATGAATTGCAGCGGCATTTAACAAGATACCCGACTTCTGTGCTGCATTAAAGGGAAATGTCATAGTTGTGTATATAAAAAAACCCTATATTTAATTCTCTACATGCAGCCATTTTAATGTAAGGTCAAAGTTAAAAGGTGATTCAGTCATGAGTGAAGGGCTGTTGACAGTATCAGCCTTGCCAACTGTTTTGTTTAAAAAGATTTCTTTCACTTCGTTCCATATAATGGCACCTTTTATATTACTGGACACTCCCCCCCCCCTTCCCCCCATCCTTCGCTCTGATGAAGAACGGCCAGAGGACTTGTCTGAACAAAATACAAATGCTAGCAAGACCTATTACTTCTGATTTCATACTATGCCATGATAGGTCTTTTTTTTTCAAAAGAAGGCGCTGCCTATGGAATGAGAGTTACTACTATATTGCTTCAATCAGATGTAAAGAACGGTCTCTTTGATACCCTTTCTGAGACAATCTGAAACCCAGCATTCCATAAACCAAACTATTTCTTACAGGCTTGTGACATCTTCTGCCATGACAGTGGAATAACTTTGCTTTTTTTTCTTTTTTTCTTTTAAGAAACAGTTCTCCCTCAGAGAAATGTGTTGATCTCTCTCTTTCATGAGCACTTTTGTGTAGAGATGGCCTTTTCGAGGACCTCGTCCTTGGATGCTAGGTGAAGGGTAGCAAATGCAAAGCAAGCACGGGCATTCTTCAGCTTCATTACAGTGCCATCAGATGGAACAGGATCATTTCCACATGCCAAACTGAGTGTTTGAATTAAGTCCTCAACTGTAAAAGGTGTAGCGCCTGCCTCTTAGCTTTTGCAACAGAAAGCCTTCTAGCTTCTGCAGTATTACATGAAAAAATACGAAATCTCTGTGGTTGCACGTCAAGAGTTTAACTATTAAATTTACTGATGCCAGAGCAGAGATTCAGTGTTGTAGAAGATGTGATTGAAAACTGCAAATGAAACAAAAAAAAACCAAACCACAAACTGAAACCTAGAGAGATTATGTCTTTGGAATTTTAAATAAGTAATGTCTGACCCTGAGCTGAAATACTATGTAAAAGAGTTATGAGACTTTCTATTATTCTGCTGTAATTTGTTAGCAGGGCAACTGTATATAGATAATTGTGTTCATCTTGTTAAAACATTTCTTACATTAATTTCCTAGTATTTTTCCATTTGAAAGAGTGCATTAATAAGAGTGCATTAATAAGTTTTCCCTTGAGAGTGTATTAATTAGGGAGTATTTTCAAGTTAAAGTCCACAACAAATAAAGGCGTTGCAAATGCATAGTAAATTAAATTACTATAGCCATTTTTAGGTTTAATAGTTACAATACAGTTCAAAAGATGCTTACCTACCCCTAATCATATGTAGTGATACTCAGGTGAACTGGAAAATGTTTCTAGAGCAGGGAGTTACAGGCTTGGAGCTGTGTATCACACTAAATGCTGTAATAATGTTGGCATATGAAATGTCATGGTGCAAGAATTTACTTGATAATTGTCTTGAGTAATATATCATTAAGGGAATCACACATTCATGGGGTAGTTTGGGTTGGAAGAGACTTTAGTAGGCCATTTTATTCAACTTCCTTCTCAAAGAGCGTGACTTAATTAACTTAATTTTCATTACAAGGTAATTTAAGGATTGACCCAAATCTCAGTCTAAGCTTGGCATACAGTCTTGAGATTGGGGCAATGAGACAGAGGATTCAATTTATATGAAAGGACGATTTTTGATCTGTGAGAACAGGATTTCTAGGTTCTGTTACAGCAAGCAAAAGGGTGAAACATCTGGATCTCAAACAGCACAGATGTCGATGCGTGATGTAGTTGAGAGACAGCTTATTAGTTGGATTTCCATGAACTATGCACTGAAGTAAGTGTGCTTGGATGCAGCCAATAAACCGTGGCTGGAAGAGGAAGGAATTTAGAACTAGCTGCAAGAATTTTCTCTTCACTGAAACTAGTGCTCAACTCTCTGAAATCACTTTGTTACTGCAAATCAATTTCACTTTGTAGCCATTAGATAAAACTTGTTTTAAAATCTGTGTAGAAGAGCACATAACTAAATGGAGTTGTGTGGAGGGGTGTCTCTTCCCATCTGGGAAGAGTCAAGAATACTGCTTAATTTTCAGTTAAGTTTCAATTGGAGCTCTGGAAGTTTTGATAGGGATTTGCCATGACTTCTTTGCACCACTGTCTTGTTTTCAAAGAAGCTTCCAAATTTCAGTGTACTTTATTTGGTTCATTTTCTATGTCAGTGTACTATTCTGCAGTTTCAAGACATAGGTCAAAATGCCTGGGAATTTGACAATCAGTACTTTTTCTTCTGCTTTATCTGAATTTGATAGAGAATTTTCCAAGGAAAGAGAAAAAGCCAAGGCCCGAGGGGACTTTCAGAAGCTACGTGAAAAACAGCAGCTTGAAGAAGATCTGAAGGGATATTTAGACTGGATTACGCAGGCAGAAGACATTGACCCTGAGAATGATGAAGAGGTTGATGAGGAAGGCAAGCGGAACAGTACGTGTTCTTTACTACTTCTATGTGGGACAGTTTGACTGCTTCTAAGGGTGTTACACTGGGGTGAACGCAGCCTATCTAATGTTACTTTATGATTTCCAGGGTGCAGAAGTGTTTGTTAGCAAAGCAGTTACGTCTATTATATATTGATAGTTAGTCAAGGAAGATAATTCAGAACCTTACGACAAAATTCTGTTCCAAGATGTCCCTGTAAAAATTATTGTCTGTGCTCAGTCATTATCGAGACCTAACAACTGCTTTATTTGTATTCTGTAAAAAGTTAGTGCTTACAAGCTACGTGCCATCATAAATCCGTAATCAAGAAGAATATGTGTTTGCTTGTAAGTTCATGCAGGAGAAATAATAATATAAAAAACTTCAAAACTATGACCAAAAGGACAGTCAAGAAATAATCTTGTCCTAATAATGGAGATTTTTGTGAGTTTGGAAGCAGGGAAATGGCATTCTGGATTTTTCTGATGTTCGAGAAAACTTTTTTTTTTTTTTTACTACGTACATTAACTGAATGTGAAATAAATGAAATCTTATGGGATTTTTGTTCAATGCTAAGAAATACAGTTATCACTTATTTGCAATGTCTTTATTTGACAGTACTGTACAGTGTATTATGGGAAGGTAGTGGCAGCAGCAGCCCTATAGTGCTTCTGGCTTGAGTACTAACAGAAAGGGACGAAAGTTACCTTCATCATATTGCAAGAGCTGTGAAAGTTATAATCGATTTGTCTATGTCAGAAATTTCAAGTAACTTCAGTATTTTAATCTCATAATTTAGTAGAGATTATTTTAATGTCTTAGACTTGCTGGATGTAAATAAGAACATGGATTCAGGATGTGGTTTATGATTTATTACTAAGCATAAAATTGAAGCCCAGATTTCCATATATATATATATATATGTACACTAATGCTAAATAGCACCTTGTTATTCATTTGATACTCTGGAAAGTCATGGTATTTATTCAGTTAGATACCATTGAGTATATCTAAGAAAATCTAACTGCAGGTAGTTTGTCAAAGGCAACTCCCAGTATTATTTTCTGTGTTGAAATAATATATTATTACTGTTCTTTTTCTTCTAGTGCTGCTAATTTATTGTGAACTGTTGTTTTAAAGCATAGTGCTTTTAATCAGTAGTAAAACAGTGAAAATTACATGGTTTAATAGTGAGGTATCTGTTTTAAAACTTATCTCTGCATTGCATAGGGTTAATTTTCTTTACGTCTTGAAGTTTCTGAGTTTCAGAATTTTACTAGTCCTTTAGTTTGCAATAAAAGGAGGGTAAGAATCTATGTTACTGACTGGAATGAAATGATAATTTTATGAGAGGCCAGAAGGCAACTTGTGGGTTGATGTTGATACCAGTATCACCCAGAAGGGAGTAATTTATATCTATGTGAAAGTCTGTAGCACCAACATAGCGTTTATCTGAAGCAGAGAAAAAAGCCAAAGAATTCACTATACTTGGTTATTGCTACTAATTGTGTGTGGCAGGAATATGTAAACTGTGGGCTTAAGTAGCAGCATAAAATCCTAAAACTGAGAGGTAAAAGACTGCACATTTTATGGAGTAAATGCACTTTGTACCGGAGTGCCGTGCAGTTGTAGGTGGTGCTGGATTTGCCCAGAGCCTTGGACAGACGTGCTGCTCTCAGCTGTGGTGCTGGTGGACTTTGGGTTTTCTGTTTGTACATATCTGTAGCTCATAGTGGGCACTTATTCAGTGCTGTTGAAGGACTGAAGATCTTTTAGCTGCTAGAATTGTAAATACGCTTTTACTTGAGTACAAGTCATTTCAAGTCAAGTCATTTATTATGAACCGATAGCTAGTTACACTGAAGTCAATGAAGAAACTTCCATTGGCTTTGAGGCATTGCCAGTTGAGCTCAAAATGCAAAAAATCAGTGAGAGATGAGGGATTTACCTCTGAATAGTTAGGCTGCCGGTAATTTCGATTTGTTTTGCTTAACATTGCTTGTGTTGTGTGTGGACACATTTTTATTTTTTGCGTTGCAACTGCTGCCACCTACTGTGTAAATGCTGGGATTACGCGTGCTTAACGCGAAGGGGTTACACTGGCTGACTTAATGGAGGAGAAGAAGAAAAGCAGACTTGGTTGCTTTGGCCGTTCTTCCAATAAACATGGTAAAACGTGTTCCGATTTGCAGTTGAACTTTGTTTTTTGCCAATACTGCATTTGATGCGTTGGCTTTTGAAAGCACATACTTTGTGCGTTTTCTCTGACAAAGACTTCAGCACGTCGACCCTCCTGCATGTGGTTCTGCTGATTTAAGTGCATGTTTGAAATAGGCTGGTGCTGCAGTGCTCTGCCTTCTTAAAGCATAGTCTTTAATTTGTTTAAATTTCCACTGAAGTGCCTTTGTCTGTGACTGCTCTTGTTGAAGCATAGGCTTTCTTTTTCAGAAGTTGGTTAAACCGGATTAAAAAAAAGGTAATTGAAATTAAAGGGTGGAGAAACTGGTCAAAGTATTTTACAGGCCTTATAATGCATCACAGTGTAAGCTTAGAGCAGTGTGATGATATTTACTATATTTATAATATTTTAATGTATCAAAGCATAGCAAACTTTTGCCATGTCTCCTCTTATTACCAATGGTTTTTTTTCCCATAATTTGTTTTATTCAATTTATTTCACACCTACAATGGAGATGGACAGAGGTTTTGGAGTATGGCAGTTATTTTCAAATTTGCAGTCTTTTAATACTGGCAAACATACTGAAAACTGTAATAATTAGGAGACCTAGTTTTAATCCGACCTACAACAAAACTTCTGGATCAACTGAATTCCTTGCTGTCCTAAGAATACCTGTGGTGGCCCAGACTGAGGCTGACAGATCTGATGCAGTTGCTTTAGAGAATGCAGATTGTTGTGACAGAAATTGCTAGGACCTGATGGGCTTATTTTCTACAAATACTGATTCTACTTGAAGTTATTTGTGTAACTATCTAATAGCTCACACAGCTTTTACGGGCTACAATAATTTTCCTATTAAAATTGCTGAAAGACAGTGGTTGCAGTTTTACTTGGGATATGTGTTTCAACATTGCTTTTCAACTAGCCGGCTGAGGTTCTCATCTCAGTCATCAAGCAGCGCAGAACTGGCTGAAAAGTTGCTGTCATCTGCTGGTCGCAAATGCAGTCTTGCTCAGCTAGTCAAGCAAGACCTGACCTGGCTAGTCAGAAGCATTCTGAAGCACATGTACACTGACTTGGTTTCATTGGATTTTTGCAGGGCAAGTATATTTTTTATGAGTAGGATTTTTCCAAATTGTAAACTAGTGGCCTAAGTCTCTATTTTTTTCTATATTTGTGAGACTATTGTGCTGATCTGAGTAGCTCAAACTTTGACTACTATTGGATTAGAAATACCACCTTAGTTTTTTTTCTTTGTATTACCTCTGCTTTTATTCCTATTAAAAGCACCACATCTGAGATTATACAACATTCATAGTGTCATCCTTCAGACTGGAAGTGGTTGGTTCAGTGGTACTTCTGTAATGAAGACTGGTTATTTCGCTCTCCTTCCACTGCTGTGCAACCATTCAACCTTTATACTGAGTTTCCATAGGCTGCCTGGAAAAAGAGAGAGCCTATAAAAGTGATTGTTGATAGTATCAACATTAAATCTTCACTATGAGAACGGATACCTCGTTACAGTATCATGTAGAGCATCTTCCAAGCAACCCCTCCTTAAACTGAATTTACCCTGAGGAGCTTCACAGTCAGAGTAGGTAGTACGACTTCCTTCTGATATGTTTTCTGGGCACACAGCAGACTTACTTAGGAAAATTTGAGTTGAATTTGCAATGATAATGTTGCGTTTTTGTGGTTTTTTTGTTTGTTTTTTCCTGTTTGACTATTTCAAGGATTTGGTGTATTCAGAAAAATCTCTGTACTAATTTGAAAAAGTATTAGGAGAATTTTGGAGCTCATAGAACTGGTTGTATGTTGCTAGCAGACAGAAGATGACCGCTTTGCAAGGTTGACCTAAACTTTGTCGGTATAGTACCTTCTTAGATAATTGTAGGTTTTTCTCTAGTAGCTGTTACTGGTTATCTGATGAGCTGTGCAGATCATTCCACTTCTGCAGCTCTTTCTCTTCAGCACATGTAACCAGAAAACTGCCCAAGGTGCATCACTGTGGAAATGAGATCAGCTTGGTTGAAGTTGAACTAGATTAAAATATTAATTATATACTTTCTAGAGGAAAACATTTCCCACAATCATATTTTTCACCACAATTCAATAATTCAGTGTGTAATTTAACCTGTTTCTGGATTCTATAGCGACACTACATTATAGTATCATAGGATTATGGAATTTAGTTCTTCCAACCCCAGCGGGCTAGGACGTGCCAGCGCTGATGGACGCTGCCTTGCTCTGAGCTATGTGTTAGTTATATTGTGTCCTGGAGTGGAATTTGAAATCTCTGCTTCAAAATCTGAAAACTATTTATTTAGAGTAAATAGTGAGCATTATAACATGAGGAAAACAATCTATTTTCTTATCCACAGAAATAAAACGTAGTAGTTGATGTATTTGACCCATTTTCTGTATACTCGGGAAAGTATTAAGTATTAAGCTGCATGGTATCTGGGTTGTTTATATTGCCTAATGCAAGCATTCTTTCATTTGAAAACAGTTACAGTAATTGAAGAGAGCTGATATTACCTAGAAATCTAGATAATCTTTCCAGAAGAATGACGGTAAAAAAAAAGGATGAAAAGTGAGTAAAGAATAGGGTATCTTCCTCTGAATGCTGGAGTACCAGTTAAAGGTCTCAAAGCTGGCCTTATTGAGATTGGAGGGTCTTCCAAAAGTTCATTGTGTGCTGTACTTTGCCCATTGAACACGGCCCTTAAAAAGCTGCGCTGATGAAATTGAGTCTTTTCAAGACTTGCCAGGTTGCTTGCATTAGTGAGAGTGGATGTGGTGACGTTGCTGTTTTTTTCTGTCTAGAGATGTAATGACTTGCTAGCGTTGCTGGAGCTAGACTTCCACGTGGTGCCTTTCTCAGTACTTCTGTTAAGTTCTTTAATTTGGCATATAAATTGAAGGATAATGATAGCTGAGTTTCTAATTCAAACTGAACTGACTATAGTTCTCCTTTGCCTCTTCTGTTTCGGTAACACAGCACCTACAAGTCACTAACAGAGCAATACCCTGATCTGAAATAGAGTGGAACATTCTGGCTGTATTTAATAACTAGCAAAACTGCATTGACTTCAATAGGGACAAAGGTTTTTTTCTTTGGTATTTTGATTTTTTTTTTTGCAGATGCGTTCAAAAAGGCTGGAATTTCTTAGTGGATTAACACAGCAAGTCTGGGATTATATTACTTTACCCTTATTCTTTTTAAAAATCGTGTAGCATTTATTGGAAAAATAGCATTCGTGTGACACTTTTTAATGAGAAACTGGAATCTAGATCCAGTTCTAGGTCAAAACAGAAGAACCTTGGGAAAGAAGATTTCGCTGCGCTTACTGCCTGAAGAGCTGTGTTTGTTCAAACACCTGCTTGGACATTTTGGATCTTTTTTTGTTATTCCAACTCTGTGCCTAACATTTCCTGTAATGGTGACTTAGATTTATGAGGGCAGATTCTCAGCTGTTGCAAATAACAGCCGAGCATCCAGCCTGCATAGACCTGCCAGTCTCTCAAGCTGGGTACTGTAGGTGGGCGCGGAAACCAAACTACCATTTACCACTTCCATCTAGCACTGTGTCAGTGTTCAGACAAATAGAGCCTGTGCAGAGAAACTCTTACTAACAGTTCTCATTTTATTCCTGATCTGTGGACAAATCAAAAAATTCAGGGCTTGATTCTCTAGTCTCACTTGATTTGTGTGTGATGAAGCCTGCTTTAAGGCTCTTTAAGCTTTTATTCTACCAAAGTTGTGGGACGTAGCTAACAGAAACAGACATTGTAGCCCCTCTGCCTTCGTGCTCCCAGCCTACAGGCCTTGGCATAAACCCTTCCCAACAAGATGAAAGAGATAAACAAGTAAACCAAACAAGAAAACCATCAAAACAGCAGAAGGTACAACCCAGAATACCTTTAAGATACTCTGTTTTCTTTTGTTCTTGCTCTTCTATAGTAATTTCAGTGAATCTTCTACCTCTAATTTTTTTCCTGCTTTATTTCTACTGTAACCAGTGGCATAAATTTTACACTTTTCTTGTTCCTGAGGTTTTCATTTTGTGCTTGCTTTGCAGACATGAAAGTAGTGTTCTCCCCTAGAAAATACTAATAATTTTGCTATTCATCATTTCCTAGTACCTTTTGACATAAGTTGTCCTCCCTCTAGATTTCAGTTGAAGATATGCGGCGATGACCAATCTGCAAATGAGTTTTGCCTAAAAAACCCCATTGACTATAATCACTGACTATTCAGTAATGATCTGCTATATGTGCAGGAATTCACTGTGTAGCAAATGGAGTAATCCCCTGTTTATTAGTAGTGATGCTCACCATCCCTTGCAGTACCCATTCTGCCATTGCCAGTGCTCCTTTGAGCCTACTCATGTGGTATTTACAGGGACAATTACTTTCTAACGTATTGTCTTTGTAATTTATAATGGAAGTAAAAGTGCAGAGTAGTCTGTATGAACAGAGTGTGAGTTGCTATTTTCAGAAGAATGTTGATGGTTCTTGGAATTAGCGAGCATGCGAATAATGCTTAAACTGATAAGTGCCTCCAGAGTGTTAACAGAACACTTCTCAAATGAGAGGTCACAAAATAAAGCTCAGATTGATTCCTTTACTAGAGATAGCATACTCTTTCTTACAAAACTCCTCTACATTGTATTCTGTAGCACATTTTCAACAGTTATGTTAAATCTGTGGAAAGAAACAAAAAAAAAGCTGCGAAACACTCTGGAATTCTGTGTGCTTTCTTTTGTTATAAGAGGAGGACAGATGAAGTGTCAGACTTCATCTGCTGTTCCTCAGATCTTCCAGGCTTTCATTAGACCTGCAAGAAGTGGAGACATTCTTGCAATAGAACAGCAGGATGCCTTGCCTGGCTATTGATCTAAAGCAATTTATCTCTCCTTACAGCAAGCATGCCCACCAGTGAAACTGAATCAGTCAACACAGAAAATGTGAGTGGAGAAGGAGAGAACCCAGCATGCTGTGGGAGTTTATGGTGAGTTCATGGACTGTTTGCAAGTACCCACCCTCATCATCTGAAAATTTAAAAGAATCGTTCTTTCCCCGTTGTTTATTTAGCTAAAACTGCTTTCAAATAGTCAAGCTTTGTATGACACGTGGCGTTCTTTTTCCTTTCTGTGGTTTAATATTAGACCTCTTTTTACAGCATTAAATCACTCCTAAAGTTATCAAGTTAATGGTAGAATCATAGACTACCAGGTTGGAATGGACCTGAAGGATCATCCAGAGGGACCTTGATAGGATTGAGAAATGGACCAGTGCAAACTGCACGAGCTTCAACAAGTCAAAATGCAAGGTCCTGCATCTGGGTCAGGCCAATCCTAGGCACAAATACAAAGTGGGTTGAGAGTAGCCCTGAAGAGAAGCATTTAGGGGTGTTGATAGATGAGAAGCTCAACATGAGCCGGCAGTGCGCTCATGCAGCCCAGAAGGCCAACCGCATCCTGGGATGTATCAAGAGAAGCGTGGTCAGCAGGTCAAGAGAGGTGATTCTCCCCCTTTGCTCTGCTCTTGTGAGACCTCACCTTGAATACTGCGTCCACTTCTGGTGCCCCCACCATAAGAGGGACGTGGATCTGTTGGAACATTTTCAGAGGAGACCACAAGGATGATCCAGGTGCTGGAGCACCTCTGCTACGAGGAAAGGCTGCGGGAGCTGGGGTTGTTCAGTCTTGCAAAGAGAAGACTTTGGGGGGACCTAATAGCTGCCTTCCAATACCTGAAGGGAACCTACAGGAAGGCAGGGGAGGGACTTTTTACAAGAGTGTCCACTGACAGGACAAGGGGAAATGGGTTTAAGCTGAAGGAGAATAGATTTAGATTAGATCTTGGGAGGAAGTTCTTCAGTACGAGGGTGGCAAGACTTTGGAATAAATTGCCCAGAGATGTTGTGGCTGCCCCCTCCCTGGAGGTGTTCAAGGCCAAGTTGGACGGAGCCTTGAGTAGCCTGATCTAGTTGAGAGGTGTCCCTGCCCATGACAGGGAGGTTGGATTAGATGATCTCTAAGGTCCCTTCCAGCCTAGGCCATTCTATGATTCTATGATCATCATCTGGTCCAGCCTTTCTTGGCTGGGCTTTCTTGGTTCAGCGAAACAATTCAACTGAACTTCCAATGGAGTCATGTTTTGCTGAAACCTTTTATGAAATGTAAATGTTGTCCAAAATAATCTGAAAGAGTGGAAGTCCCTTATGGCATGTAAAAAGAAACATTTTCTGTTAAATTGTGCATGATCTGGAGAATATGTATGTTTTTTTAGGCAATAGCTGAATATATGGAAGTATCTCTGTATCCCATGGTATTCACTATTTATTTGCTCAGGTTTTCATGACTTCTGAGCAGCTTCTACATGAGCAGTTTATTTAATTAGTTTTAAGGAGATTTCCTGTCTTTCACTTAGAAAATTTATAAAGGTTTAGGAATGGTATTTCAGATAATAAATACTAGGCAATAGAATTTCTGTATGCATGATGCATTTTGCTAAGAGCTTTTTTTTACATATATGTAATTCTAGTGTAGTGATTTGCAGAATTTTAAAGAGAATGAATTTGTGTTCATTTCCACATTCTTAAAAATGTACTTTCCTTTTCTTCTAGTCAAACCATCTCAAAATCCAAGTTCAGGTCAGTATTTTCCTCTCTATTCATCACTTTTGTTCCTTGTGACTATTTACACATCATGGTGATCTCATATAATTGATTTTTATTTACTGTACTTTATTCTTCCTAACAGTTACTGGTGAATACGGAAGTAAAGTATCCGTGAATACTTCTGGAAATCAAACTTCCTGATTTGCATTGCTGATATTTGTGGCTCTCTTTTCACTCACTAGGAGAATTTGGGAATATGAGCTTCTATTTTCAAGTATGTTTGCAGAAGGGAAGCCTTATAAGCAAAATTCAGAATTAATAGTCCTATTGTAGACAGTGGATGTGTCAGTACAGAACCTATAGGTTTATTTTTATTTTATTTTCCAGTCTCATGGGACATATATTTAGTAATTGGAAGGGATAACTGCAAACATAGATGAGATACGTCTTTCTGTTTAAAAAGTTTAGGTTACTCCAGGAAGGAAGGAAAAAACCCAAAACTATGTGATTTAAGGTAAGTAATCAAATGGTAGACTTAATAAATCCTGAAGGACAAAGACACTCCTACAGTTACAGACAACCTACAGAATAAATATTTTTCACAGAAAATTTTCAGTGAAAGCGAGATGATCAAGGAGATTTGGCAACATCTGACATCAGCAGTTTTGCCGACATGTGGAATTGTTCCAAGTTTTTAACCCTAGTGCAACTGATTTCAGTGTTGGATATAGAGCAAGTAATTCATTGGTAGCAGCAGTGTATTCTCCTTCCAGCAGTGAAAAGGAATATCTTACCCAGGCTTGTTCTACTAGCCTTGCTAGCTCTGATCATCTACCGGAACTGACCAGTTGCAAGCAGTTGGAGTGGACTTGTGTTCCTTCTGAACAGTCTTCTTTCTTTTTTGAAGAGCTCCCAGGCAGCACATATCTGGTACTTTTCTGCACTGAGAGGTTTTTTTCATGTAATGCTATGATCAAGCTTTACTTTTGTCATCCCTTTCAGCCAGCAAACTGGTGACAGTATGTGAATGTGCCTCAGTCTGATGAAGACTGTAGCCAATGGAGATCTGGCCATTTAGGACGGTAGCGAATACACAGCTAAGTTTTTAGAAGTCTCATCATTAGTTATAAAAGTTGTTTCATTTCTTGTATGCCTTCTGCTAGAGAAACTGGCCTTAGATACACTAACTGAACAGGCCGGTTATGTCCATGTGGACTTGTGGACATTCTAAGCCAAATGCTAAATCTGAGTCTAATTCGTGGTCTTCTGGCCTGATCCTTGCTCCAGCTTCGGCAATGTTGTTCTGCAATGGCAGTACACTGTTTCAGGGCAAAGTAAATCAGGACGTAGCTTATCAAAGATTTCACCTTAAACATTTTTTGCCTTTGGATCAAAATAGATGGTGCTTTTTGTTGCAAGCTAACCTACCTGGTGTACCACAAGGGACAAATAGAAGTTAATCTTTGGAAATATCTTTCTATACAGTCAGATGGCTACTTGGTCAAGAGTGTTACATCCTAGCAAGATAGAGCATTTATCTGCTGGTTTATTAAGTGAGGGTGTATCTTAACCACACATTATGCTAGGATATGTAAGGGTAAATATGATCCATGCTGTGTATTTATAATCTTCCAGGTGGAATTTGAAATATTTTTATACCAGAGCTAACTGTGTTTTCTTCTCCTTGTCACTCATTCATTTCACAAACATTTGCTTGCTGAAGCAATTTCAAAGTACATAAAAAGAAATCTCTCGGAATCACTGACTGAAATTTCAGACATTATAGGGTAGATGTCTAAAAGTTGACCTCAACATTCCTCGCTTGTTTAATCTTGACGGAATTGTGCGTGTAGTTTAACTCAAAGTGTATGTTTTCAGACCAGGTGTAATCTGAATTCTACGCTGCTTCATAGATTTTCTTTGTTGCTATTAAGTGTATGGGGCCTGGGAAGATATATCTTCAGTGAAATGTTAAATGCAGCTTAATCTAATTTTGTCACAGGCAGTTAGAGTACAAAAGCTGTGGTTTACATCTAAAAATATATAATGAAAACTAAGAAGAGGAATAACAAATTAGCACTCCCTAATCTGCAACTGGTAATAATTTACACAACTATCTGAAGTATTCTGCACATATTTGTGATACGTACTTGTGATATGTTTTCTATGCAGAAAAAAAACCTACTTAAGTTCACGTGTTTTTTCTATATAATAATAAATCTGTTTTTATTTGAACTTTCAGTCGACGCTGGCGTCGCTGGAATCGATTTAATCGAAGAAAATGTAGAGCTGCAGTAAAATCTGTCACATTTTATTGGCTTGTTATTGTCTTGGTCTTTCTGAACACATTAACAATCTCATCGGAGCACTATAATCAACCTGACTGGCTGACCCAGATCCAAGGTACAATCAAAAATTATTTGTCCTGTTTTGACTATGGATAGTTGCATTCCGTCAGTGGCTGCTTTTGCACTTTGCCATTTTTGTTGTTTGCTGTCCTGAAGGATATTCAACCTAGCCAAAGGGAGACACAAGAAATGACTTAATGTATTTGATTTCCACAACTGTAACACAGCTTAGTGGTATACCAGCAAAACCCAAACGGTACTAAATTATAAATACCTGTGCTTTTATTGTTAAAACATGCTTGAAGGACGGGGAAGGAGACTGTAACTGGCACAACCGAACATGCTATGGGCTGTGTTGCTCAGGTTACTGTGTGGACTCAAGCTGTGAGTTGAGCAGCCATGCACTGCACAACGGATTGGAAAGGTGAATTGTTTATAGGTGTCGGGAAGCTTTACATCCTTGTGTACCTTTTGCCACATAGGCATCAAACACAGTCCAACATAAAAACCCAGTACTTCCTTCTTAAGCAAAAGGCTGTGAACTATTATAGAAAGTAGAGTACTATTATATTAAAATAAAAATAGAATCTATGAGACAATTCAGAAATGTCTTTTTCTTTCTTTCCTTTTTTTTTTTCTTTAAATATTCCAGATATCGCAAATAAAGTTCTTCTGGCTTTATTCACCTGTGAAATGTTAGTAAAGATGTACAGCTTGGGCCTACAGGCTTATTTTGTTTCTCTTTTTAACCGCTTTGATTGCTTCGTTGTTTGTGGTGGCATTGTCGAAACCATTTTGGTGGAGTTGGAAATTATGTCACCCCTTGGAATTTCAGTGTTTCGCTGTGTTCGTCTCCTGCGTATTTTTAAAGTAACAAGGTAAGATTACCTAATACTGCTAACTTTAGGGATAGCTGAAGGATGATCAGCAGTTCTTTTGTAATACTTCATCATGTGCTGCTCTTTTACTGTTTTGTTTGGGATTTTTTTAGTGTGTGTTAACACACGCATTTTAATTTATAGGCACTGGGCATCCCTGAGCAACTTGGTAGCATCCTTGTTAAACTCAATGAAGTCCATTGCTTCACTATTGCTTCTGCTTTTCCTCTTCATCATAATCTTCTCGTTGCTTGGAATGCAGCTGTTTGGAGGCAAATTTAATTTTGATGAAACTCAAACAAAACGGAGCACCTTCGATAATTTTCCACAAGCTCTTTTAACTGTATTCCAGGTAACTTTCTTTCATCCCCTATGAAGCATTTTACCTTTGATGATCAACAAAACTGTTTAAGTGATCATGTTGCCTGAAAATGAAACCATGAATACTATTTATTCAGTTTACTTTAAGTAGTATTCTGCTCATTAAGTTCAGTACTCCGATAACTCTGCACCATTTATACCATTTGTTTCATGTCTTATTTGATCTATCTATGCAACATAACTGTCATATTACTTCACAAAATTTAATCTCCTTTGTCCATCAAATATATGACTAGAAAAAGAGGTGGAATGTTGTTTTTATTTTAATCAAATTACTTTCTTTAACTTCATTAGCTATATAAAAGTTCAGCTATTCCCAAACAGGAAAAAGTAAGCAGCATTGCATATGAGTCATATCACATACTATAATTTAAAAATAAGTATGTATTTCTTTGAAGAGACACTTTCAGGTTTATTAAAATTTTAAAGCAGCTTGTCTGTTACTTGTGAAAAGATAGGGCCTTACTTGCCATTTACTTTTCACTATTTTATGTTCCTTTTTTTTATTTTCCCTGATTTGAATACTGGAGCTAGGCTAATGGATTTCATCTTTCTGGCCATTTTCACATTCAGCTTTGCACATTACCACAGTGTTGGGTTTCAGACATTGCAGATGAGTGTTTAAAGTTGACTCTGCAAGACTCAATTTTGAGTCGATTTCCTGTCTCTTTGGTAGAGGTTTCATCTAGTAGCTGCCCAGAGCAAGCAAAAGTCTTTCCATGTAATTTTAACATAAAGGAAATGAGAGATTTCCTTAAGAGCAAAAGTGTCCACATTTGACCAGACATTGCCCCTATAAAAAACCCTAAGGTTGTGCTTTCAAATTGATCTGAGTTGGATTTTACTCAGATTTTGCGTTGCCCCGTTTTCAAAGGACCGAGGCTTCCTTCAGTTTTGGGACACACCTGGGAGGAATCAATCTGTTGTGTCCTCAACAGCTGTAAAAATCAGCTTGATAAATTTAGGTCTCCAGAAATGAATTTCACAAATTGGTGTGCACATAATTTTCTTGAACAACCACTTAATTACTTAGGAGAGTCAGTACTATTTTTTTTTTCTCAGGATAGAGCTCCCCTATAACCTGCATTGTAATACACAGAGTTTTTGTTGTATTGCAGAAGTCTCACTGCAAACTATCCTTTTAACTAGTTGACAGATGTCTTTAAAATTCTTATAGACTCAATGAATTTATGTGAAACAATAACCAGTAAGAAAATCCTGTGATTCTTCCACAGCATGGAGCTCCATTCAGTTTAAAATAGCTGCTATTTCAAAAACTATAACAGTACTGTTTGTGTGTGGTACATGTATTATATAGTTTACAATAAGGTGGCCAGTCCTTGTTAAAACTAGAATTAGGTAGATCAGTTTTCAGAACTAACAAATGATGTATGCTAGAAAAGACTTGTGGCCACTGTTTCAAAAAACCCCACCATATTATAACTTGATTTTCAGGAGTGATGATCATTTGCAGCCGTTTTACTACACATGTGGCATTACTGAAAATAAGGCTCTTACTTTTGCATGCCAAAATCAGTAAAATTATAGGCTTCTATTTTTATTATTTTTACCTTTGAAGATGAGTGATATAAATGTGTAGCATAAAATTAAATGTAGTAGAGTTAAACCCAAGCTTTCAGGTTATGCTTATTAAAATGGAAATTTTAATATAATACATGAAAACGTATTTCTCTATTGCTCTTTTTTTATGTTACTGATAATATATTTGCTTCTTAGATTCTAACAGGGGAAGACTGGAATGCTGTTATGTATGATGGCATAATGGCATATGGTGGCCCATCATCGTCAGGCATGATAGTCTGTATATATTTCATTATCCTCTTCATCTGTGGTAACTGTATCCTTTGCACTCACTGGAGACATCTCCCATCTCCAAATGGGGCTGTGTGCCAGGGATATATATAAAATTTCTCTCTGAGGGATTAAATTGCAATGGACATACAAGCAATTCTGCATATGCTATGTCCTTTAAATAAACTTTTCTTTGTACACCCGTGCCCTGATGAATGAGACTCGTGATGTCCGAGTCCATCTCCAGCCGGCACAACGGCAGAAACCAGTTTTTCTTTCTTCCTTCAGTGGGAAAAAGCCTTATTCCACCTGCTTGCCTCTGGCATCTCCCCTTCTGAAAATGCATGCATGTAGCCTGGTTCCTCTGGCAGTAATTTCCCGTTCATCATTTTGAGGCTTGCTGTAGCCCTGTTATTTCTGACAGGCGCTGCCAGTGGAGCCAGTGATGCACCACGCAGGGCAGGGACCAGGTGAGAGGAGGCTGCACGGAGAAGTGTGGGGTCAGTCGGGATTAAGTCTGCTGAAGCATTCCCCTTCTCTTCCTTCAGCCTATTGGAAATGCTTCCTTGGCCCCATAAGGCAACAGAAACTAGTCTAATTCTCAGAAGTTCTTAAAAGGTCAGGAAGTGATAAAAGGGCAAAACCATTCTATTTTCTGTACTGTGTGGTACTTAACTGTTATGGACTGAAGTACAGAATTTGATGTAGATTGTTGTAGACACAGACGATATAAAAATGTGTTGTTATAAAAACAGATTTTTCAAAATACCTGAAGAGTCTTTGCTTTTAATAGACAGTGTTTCGTGTCTGAAACTTGCTTAGATGAGTGTAAAATTGAATTTCATTTATTAAAAAAAAAATACATCAAGTATTCTGCTTGAAAGTACTCTGTTTAAAAATAAGTGACCCTAATGTATCTCTGGTTATTTTACACTTAGTATTAATCTAGCCCACTAAATGAGTATTATTTGCACTACACCCCAGCATCACAACTCTCTATGCTGTAGGTTGAGAACATGTGTTTTATATCTCTCACATTGTCAGTGTTTATGCTGATAATAAACCAAACAAGTATAGTGAGGCATAATGTCCTTAAACTGATTTGAAATAGATATCTTGCTAAATGTCTTCTTGGCCATTGCTGTGGATAATTTGGCAGATGCTGAAAGTCTAAATACAGCTCAGAAAGAAGAAGCTGAAGAAAAGGAGAGGAAAAAGAATGCGAGGTAAAATAGCATGGGCATGTTGAACAAGCAGGAGAGGGAAGGAGGAGGGTACTGAATTCTTTTGTAAGAATTTTCCTTAGTTTTATATGAATGTCTTTACAATCTTTGAAATTTGTTGGGCTCAGGGAAAAAAAAATGGAAGAGTTTACCTAGACATTAAAATAAGACCTGATTAGTATGATTTTAGATAAAAGTTGGATAGTAATTGGGAAAATGGGGTGATTTAAGGACATAATGATAAGCCAACTGATATTTAAACATTGCCACGGTATGATTTATTGTGCAATTAGAACAAGAATGTATTTGTTGTTGCCAGGGCACAACTCTCTGTGGAATCAGTTCTCTAAGCCTTATATAGACAAGAAGAAAACCTTCCTTTGAAATCAGTGCAGGCCTATTGAAGTCAATGCAAGTTGTTTGTATGAGTCCAAGGGCACAGTTTATCCCTCTAGAAAGGGGTAATGATCACACATTGAATTTTTTAGGCATTAACATCTGGAATTTTGCTCAAAATTAGGAACTTTTAAATGGATCATTGCTTTCAAATGCAATAGATTTTATTGATCTAATGCCTTCAACTGTGCAAATAATTTGAAATATTTTACTGTGTGGTTTTAGGTTATGCCCTCTTAACTTTTTAGTAGAATTGAATATAGTTCACTTAAAATCTGCTGTCTTTCCATGACGTGCTTTGTAATTGTTATTGTCTTGTTTTGTAGAAAAGAGAGTCTGGAAAATAAAAAAAGTGAGAAGTCAGAAGGTGACCAAAAGAAGCCCAAGGATAGTAAGGTGTTTATTCTAAAAATCGTATCCTTTCTAAGAAGCAGTTTTACTAATTTTGCTAGGGAGTATTTTTCAAGACTCCCTGTGCATTGTACAATTTCTTCTATGAACCCATCAGACCTATACTTTTTCTAGGCAAAAGAAAGTTAGTTCTGATGGTTTGCGTTCTCCCAGAATCTCTTCATCCAGAAAATCCTTTTGGTTTCACGATATCCTGAGAAGGGAAGCTCTTAGAGCATGAAATCACAGAATGACAGGGGTTGGAAGGGACCTCTGGAGACCATCTAGTACTTAATGTTAGACAATTGTGACATTATTTTAGGGTCCCTGATAAATTAAATGGAAGAGATTAGTGAGTGATAAAAGCCTTCTCAGTAATTTTTAAAGCCTTTTGGTTGTATTCTCAGTGTGATCCATGCAGCCAGAAGAATGTGGAAGCTATAGAAAAATCAACTTATAAAAATGTATATTAAACTGTCAACTCTCTTCTATTCTCAGAGTTACCCTGTTTTAGAAAACTCAGACTAAACATAGGGATTACTTCCTTGACATCATAGGCTTATTTGGTTTGTCTTCTGCTGAACTTTATACTCAAAGCTATGTTTAAATTTATTCTTGTTCTTGTGCATGCCTTTCATTGCTGTAGGTGACAATTACTGAATATGGAGAAGGAGAGGATGAGGATAAAGATCCCTATCCACCCTGTGATGTACCAGGTATGTGAATACCAGCCTAAGACAAGCACATTTAAGTTTGTTTAATTAAAATACCCTAAACTTGCTCTTGCTGAAAATTGAATGAATTCTTTTGAAGTCAGTGAAGTTGTGCTCTGTTACCCTTGGATACATGGGCCTGTAGGCTGCTAAGTAGTTTCTTTTCCTGCAGCTTACTAAACAGTAAAAACAGCATATGAGAGCCAATACTGTGAGCCTGAAAACTGCTGTGGTAACACTATCTGGATGTGAGAGTGAATTCTAAACTTTTCTAAAACATTTGGAGAAGAACATTCCAGGGCTGATGATGTTCGGTCAATTTTGTCTCAGTTTCTTCCAGTCCAGTGAACATACTTAACCTAAAAATGAGTTTGTCTGATTCTCTGGATGTCTGTTACAGAAATCTGCCCTACCTTTTGAGTACTCAGTGCTCAGCATCCCTAGAGCACAGCTCAGGCAGGGACTGACTGACGGTCAGGGGCTGAGCTTAAGTGGGGCTCCAGAGGCCCTGTGCTGGGGTGAGGATGGGTGGAGTGCCCAGCTGAGCCTGGTCAGGGCCAGTAAAGGCTATTGGTGCACTCAGGGCACTTATACACACACACATATATATGCATATAAGCATGTGTATAAGCTCGTGACATCTCTGTGGAAGCTCATATATCGATTCATAGATTTTTTTTAAGTCATGTTATGAATATATATTTCCTATAAGCCATATATATTGTAACGCAAACAATGTTTTTATGTTGCTATGGACAGAACCTCAATGCTTTTTATTTTATAGTTAAAAAAAAGTGTTTAATTTAAAGTAGGTGAAGATGAAGAAGATGAGGAGGATGAACCAGAAGTACCAGCAGGCCCACGTCCCCGTAGAATATCGGAACTAAATATGAAGGAGAAGATAACACCAATCCCGGAAGGGAGTGCCTTCTTCATTTTCAGCAGCACCAATCCGTAAATATAATTTTGGAAAATAGAGTTCTAGTCCATAAGGATTTAGCAGTGAAGGAATAGGCCGCCTTCCAGTGAAAGGAAATTGGAATCTTTCACTGCTTGATCTAACTTCAGAGCATTTAAAGTTCTAATCAGTAGAAGTCGTTACTGATTGTTGGATGAAAGTGAAAAAGTGAACTAAATTCAGTTCCTACAGACTGGGCTTAGCTGTTACATTTATATATAGAAATTTTGTGAGCAGTCTTAGGAAGGGAGTTTAGGAGTTATTTGGCACGGGAGAATGCTGTCTTCTCGGTGTTAGAAATCATCGCAGGTTTGGAAGATGATGTGATGATCAGGACACAGTGTTTTGGGCTTTTGGCTTGTTCATTGTATGGGTTGTCTAAAGCTCTTCAGAATTTTCAAACGAACTAGAAAGAGAGCTAGTAATTTTAAGAACACATATGTTGAATGCAAAAACATTAGAGTTGTTGAACACGTCAGGATGCTTTTGGCCTCAACTAGTGCTACATATTCTCAGACGAGAATGGCCATCTTATTTAACTAAGATACACTGTACTCACATAATCAACTTAATAACAGGAGAACAAATTTTCAAGAACCTTCAGATCGTTTAGCAGAATTTATACTATTACAGTGTTAGTCAGTTAGGAATGTGATCTTGCCTTTTTGCCAGTTTAAATCCAGACCCACTCTAGCCGGGTCCTCAGCAGTGTTTGTAGTAACCTTGAGCTCTGAGCATCCGTACAGTTCTGTTGATGTTACGTGGCTGGAATTCTAGCAGCTCTGTCATCTTCAAAACCCACTTGTGTAATTCTCTAAGAAAATCTTCACGGGAGATTCTGATTTGGATTGAGTCTCTTAAGTAGCAGCCTAAGTTCTCTCTCACCAGATGTGTGTTCTTGACAGCTTTAATAAGAATCAAATCAAACTGGGATCTGAAATGACTTATTATCTAGTGCTAGTCCTTTTGGCATTGCCCTCTGTATGTGCAAAGTGGTACAAGCCCTGAAACTTGTAGTGGCATTCATAACCCATTGAAAACGAACAGGAGCTCAGAAATCCAGTCTCAGATTCCTTCAATAAGTGTATCTTCACTACAGGTGTATTGGATTTTGATTTTATTTACATTTTTAGAAACCAGAGCAGTAGCTTCAGCATTTGCACGGCTTTTAGCTGCTGCTGGTTGCTCTGTTGTGTCACTGTTGGCAGAATAATAGAGAACATGCTGTGTATTAACCATCTGCTGAAATCTATTTGCACACTTGGTATATTTTTGTATCTCTTTTGCAGAATTCGAGTGGGATGCCACAGACTCATCAATCACCACATCTTCACCAATCTCATCCTTGTCTTCATCATGCTGAGCAGTGTTTCCCTAGCAGCAGAAGATCCAATTCGCAGCCACTCTTTTCGAAATAATGTAAGCCCTTCATTTATATGTGTGAAGATAAATATATTGTCATAGGATAACAATTCTTTGAAACCAGTGCCCGGTTTTTAATTTTCAAGTTAAGAAAGTAAGAAATTTTGTTTCCTTTTTCTAGTATTTTTTTTTTAACGCATTCGTATTAGAACCATTTGTTATGTATGTACTATTTTGCTTTGTTAGCTATATCAGAATAAAATATGTTCAAGCAGAATAGAATCTTAATAATTTTCATATTTTTTCATAATTTTCAGCTAGAGTACCTGATACACTGTTTCCTGAATCACTCTTAGTGCCTCTGAGTATTTGACATTAATTTAGAAATGCCAGTTAAAATTATCACTGTTTATAGCACATTGGGAAGAGAGTCTGACCTGTCCCCTGTTCATTGACTCTATCATATGGTCTCGAGGAACGCAGAGTATCACTCTATGAGTGTAAGGATTTGTGAGGATATTACCTCTTCTTTCAAAGAAGCTAGTGTGACCACACTAGTGGGTTTCAGTACCACCACATCAGACTCGGAGATCCTTGAATTCCTGATTGGTTGTATCAGAAACGTAACAGGTTTCACTTTTTTCTAAACTCACGTGTAAGATGACGATCAGAGCATGCCCAGTCCTTGCCTTGATTCAGAATCAAATGCCATTTCAGCCTATATACAAATCTGAAAATTTCGAAGTGTTTCTGTATCTGCATCCTTTTTTAGGTATACTTGTAGAAATGAAATACTTGTAAGAGTAATAATTTAACAGGTGTCTTCATTGTTCAGTAAACATGTAGTTTAAGTGGTGAGTAAATGTATGTATTCTTTGAAAACAGATTCCTGAATTCCCCTTTTTAAGTTCTTAATATAGTAGAAGACTTGCCTGTTACCCAAATGCACAAAGGTAAATAAATCCCCTCTCGTGACCACTAATATTTGCCTAACACTTACCGCACTTGGATTAGTGGTGAAGCAAGCCTCAGCCTCTCCTGTTATTGCAAGCTGTGCGTGCTTTAGATTCAGTACGAAATACATGAGGCGATGTGACTTGGTAATAGTCTGTGGCGACTTCTTGGATACTTTGACACAACTTCTTCCACCTTTTACAGGAGAGATGAGCTACTTGGTCAGTAGAGGTTGTATCCCTCTAGTTCTTAGTGTAGATGCAGCCCTGAAAATTTCTCTTTTAGCTGTTGTCATTCTCTGAACATTTCTTCAGTAACATTAGTAAAAACCAGAAAGTTAAAACTTTCTACAAAGGTGAAAAGAGGTCAAAGCACAAAAACACTCGTCATGTACTATTCAGTGGAGCTGTGTGCTTCCCATATCTATAAAACTGGACAAGTACAATCTTATGAATAAATCACACTAATGGATAAGAAGAAGAGAGCTGGTGGGGAATACTCAAACTGTTATTGTAGAAATGGCTTGAAAGGCTGATAATTGGTTTTGTAACTAGAGGAGTACTAGGAAAATGTAACTGGAGAGTGGTGGTAACTGAAAGGATTATTCCTATTTGGACACAGGTAAAATGTGTGAGTGATTTGAAGGAGGCATTTTTGTAAATATTCACAAATTCACTAGAGCTGCATATTGTTCTTCTTACTACCTTAAATGATTGTCTTCCTTCAACCAGCCAGCTTGGCAACAAAATGAAAGTTTACAAATTGGAATGCCTTTTAAATATTTTATTAGAATTCTAGAATTAATTCCTTACTGATTAATCTTTGTTGAATGGCTTTATTATTTACCTATTTTTTTCAGCTACAGCAGAGGACACAAAGATGTGATCTTCAACTGAACACGGAGAAAAAAAATTACTTCCTTTTATATGGTCTAATAGGAATACTTTCTTAGTGTGTTGTCACTATTTTATTTCTCCTTCCCATTTTATTAGTTGCTGGACCACAGGCAATGTATTTCTGTGCACAACTGTTTGCTCGTTGGATTGCTTGATCCTTGAAACTTAACTAGTACGCTACTGCAGAGCATCTTGATTGCTAAGCTAGGTGCTAGTGATAACCACCACCGTGAAAGGGTGAAACCTTGGTTGTACTGAAACACACGGTGGTGGTCCTGTTGACGGCAGGGAGGTCAAACCACATCCACAATCTTTTAAGAGATTTGCATATCACGATGCAACTGTTGTGGCTACTTTTCAATTTCCCACAAATAGATCACTACTGTATCTTCCAAGTTCAAGAAGAAATGCATTGTAATGCTGATTTTAGGTAATTTAGTTATTTGTTAATTTGCTTTGTGACACTCTAACCCAGTCTATACAGAAACAATATAATGTTACAGAATATAGGATGGTGTGCAATCTAGAAGCATCTATTGAAGTTTTATTTTTTTAATGCAATACTTTGGTAAAAAACCACAAAAAAGCCTTAACTATTTCTTAACTATTTATTCTTTGAGTAAGATTCTGTATCTTTGCTAAAGGCTCAAGTATGTACCTGTGGAAGCTGGTAGAGGAAAGTCTGAATTGAAAGTGTTGCTTCATGAGTCCTATTAACTCCTTAGGGGTGAAACCTAGTATCTAAGCACAGTGGTGTCAGACACATTTTTAAGTAAATAAAAACGGTTGAACATTAGCTGGAATTTTAAGCTGATTTGTCTAAGTTCTCCATCTACCTACTTAGATTAATTCAGGTGATGTTGTGCATGTGGTCTAAATTGTAAAAATTTTATTAATAGACGGATTTCTTACTGTGGCACGTATTATACCTTGCAGATACTTGGTTACTTTGACTATGCTTTCACAGCCATCTTTACTGTTGAAATCCTGTTAAAGGTAATGCATTGTTAATTGATCCTTGTTATCTCAAAAGCAGCTTTAGCAATAATGTTTGTAACTTTTTGTTTACCTTCCAGATCCTAGGGTATGCAGATTATGTCTTCACTAGTATGTTTACATTTGAGATCATTTTGAAGGTAACAGGTTTTCAAAGGAAGTTTGTTTGAAAGGATTTTCCTTGTGTGTCACCTGCCAAGAAAAGGCACTTGACGTGTTCTTCGCCTTTTCTCTAAGCGATCAAAGCTAAACCTTTTTTTAAACCAGAGGATTTTTTTATTTGACAGTTCCTCATAGTTTTGATTGGTTATTTTCTACCATTGGGTGCATGAAGAAGCTGATTTTTTATCATTACATCAATTTAGTAATTCATTTTTTACCCTTTTTAAACTTACAGTTGTTAGAAAAGGGAAAAATAATTCACTGCGCATGAGCTTTTCCTTCTCCTTGCTCTGGCATTTCCAAAAGAGATAATCAGTCTTTTAAGGAGGGAGCATGTAATTTCTCATTTCTTTTGCTGAACTATATTCACAGAGCTAAAATAGTAGATAACTATTTTCTTGCAATAGGACTTGCAAGATATCTTGCATTTATCTATCTATATACTAAGATACTTCGCATTTATCTTGGGCATACATTTAAATACACAGAAAGGCATAAATATGCTTGCTTAAATGTATTACCCATGCATGAGCCAAAAATTGGCATTTTAATGTATTGTTTGTGTACTGATTATTATGAAAGTCCATTGGGGTTACTCACATTTTGGAAGTATGAGGCTTACTCTGGCAGAGAAGCCATATAACTGGAGATGAGGTTCACATGTAAGAAAAAGCTGAAAAAAGAAATCAAAATTTTTGGTGGGGATTTGCAGAATATTATTTCAGAGACTTAGGCACGATTCCTGAAAGTTCTTAAAAGTGCTATGCATTATTCACCATGAGGTTTTGGTTGAGTAACCCTAAAAATTTCTGGTGCACTAAGAATCTGTACATAAACTTTGCATTTCCAGTTGAGAATTAAGCTTAACAAAATCTCTTCTCCCAGCTTTTGCTCATATTGCTGTGCATACTCTTCGCAATGCGATTTGATTAATACCAATTGAAGCAATATTTGGGCTGTTTACAAGATAAGCTCTATTGCTAGTAGACAACTGTTTTTATGTTTGCAGATATTCTCCCGAACCTAGGTTTATCCCTTATTTCTCATTTTCAGCAGTAAGGAGCTTGCTGTAGAACTGATTTATCTTATAACATTTGTAGCTTTCTAAAATAAATATCTGTTTCTTTTACTGCTAGAGAAAGGCCAAACTAAAGAACAAAGCACTGAAAGGAGCTGTACCATTAGATCAAACTAGTTCCCTCTTCTGAATTTGTCAGTAAACTTCCACATGCTCTGAGCAGCGGGTTGTTTAGCTCCTGCATGTCCAGTTGTGTTTCTGTAGGAGACAGAGGGATTACATAAAGTGTGGCATAAAGAGGCATAACTGGATGTGTTAAGAAAGGCAACATTACTACTAACTGCAAAACATTCTGACACTGAGCAACTCCAGAGTTACCCAAGGCAAGTAGGAAGCTCTAGAGCATGGACTGCTCAAACCTGGCATTGTAAAATATTAGGAAACAAGAAGCCCCATTGTAGCGAAAAATGTTGATTCTTCTCGGGGGCCGGTTAGCTCAGTCAGTTGAGCGTGGCACTAACAACGCCAAGGTCACGGGTTCGATTCCCGTTCGGTCCCCATGTGTTGCCTGATCTAGTCGAGAGGTGGTGTCCCTGGCGGCAGGGAGGCTGGATTAAAATGATCTCTAAGGTCCCTTCCAGCCCAGGCCATTCTATGATTCTGACTCCACTTTCTCTACACATGTATTTGTAAAGGAAAATAATTTCTACCATAAAAAATTGTGATGGACAACCAGAACATGACACACGTACGTATACAGTGCCTGCTTTACTAACGTGTCTCAGACACAGGCTTGGCTTGCTTATGGCTGGAGTCCTCCATGTCTTCCGTGCTGGGTTTTGCGCTGTGCTTTCCGCAGTATCTAAGTTGTACAGAAGCTGCGTGTCTTCTGCAAGGAGTAAATTCAAGGGTACAGTAACAAGAGCATTCCAGGCATTCTCCAGGCAAAAAGTATATGAAATTGAAATTAGGATAACCAGAGGCAATATTATAGGTGAAGAAACTTATAAAGGTCCAAAACACAAGCATTAAAACAGAATAACTCTCAGCATGTGGAGTCTCCCTCTGCTGTTTTATTGACTGCTCTGCAGACATGAAGATGGTGATTAGTATATGAATGAAGGTATGAATAACAGAAAAGCTGCAACACCAGTTTAAAGCATTTTAAGAATTCTCTTACGTAATCCCTACGTGGCGTTGAAATCCAGTTTACCATCCTGTTTTTGCAGTGCTTGGGAATGGAAAGTTCAGGTTAGGGCCTTGTGCTTTTAACCTTGCCCCAGCTGTGCTCTAAACACGCACCATTTAAACCAGTCCCCACTGGCGTGGAATTACGGGCAGGAGGAAAGGAGCCCCCGTGCGTGGCTCCGTGAGCATCCTGCAGCATCTGCTCTGCCCTGTGACAGCCATCACACCAAATCCACTCCAGGCTTTGCTTCGCTCTGGATCTCTGCGAAGGATGGAGGGATTTGCTATAGAGAGTTTTAGCCAAATGCTTCCACTGGGATTTGTGGTGATAAAAATATGAGTCTCCATGTAAAAGTGGGGAGATAGGCACTTCACCTGTGGTTTTAGGTCAATGTATCTTTACCTTTGTGGGAGTCTTTACATGAAACTGGGTATGCTGCTAACTGGTAACACACTGCAGTGTACAAGAGTATTTGTAGAGAGATGGAAGCTTGATATTCAGGGTTGTTTTCATGTTCAGCTCCCACTAATTTGAATGAGTTTAGCTGTACTCTGCACAGCTGTAAGTGAAAAGAGCTAGGAATTTATTGGAAATTTTATAATATAATTATTATATCTCTTGTGTCATGGCATAGGTTAAAGCTTTAGGATTTTCATTATCCTAATTTTGAGGAACATTTCGTGTTTTGATCACGACAAGCAAAGTTTAACACAAGAGGAAGGAGAGAAGGGCTTCCAAGAAAAACACATCTTTCTTAGCGTGCATTTCCTTGCAGATATACAGCTTTCACTGTCACTGATACTTTTTCATGTGAAAGGCCTCCAAGTTTGTGCAGGCAAGTAGAGACACAGTAGTCGGAGATGTCC
Source organism: Apaloderma vittatum (assembly GCF_000703405.1). Classification (NCBI taxonomy): domain Eukaryota; kingdom Metazoa; phylum Chordata; class Aves; order Trogoniformes; family Trogonidae; genus Apaloderma; species Apaloderma vittatum. The sequence continues at coordinate 75,923 of NW_009702936.1, read as the reverse complement.
ATTGACTGTAGCACTTTTCTACACTGTGGAACAGTCTTGAAAAAATATAGTAGTCCGCTGCAAGAGGAAAGGAAATAAAATCTTGTCGCTCCATCTTGAGCAACAGAAGAGAATAGAAAGTAGTGGGATTAAAACACACAGTCACTATCAGATGTTCTCTGACTGGCAACAAGTATCTGAGAGTACTCAGGTCTTTTTTAAGAGGAACTTGAGGCTGAAGAAATTAGAATCCATGTGCCTGGACTGACAATATTTTTTCAAAGATATGCTTATTTTAATTTCAGTGGTTTGGTCTTGATCCAGAGCAGTGGAAAACCCAAGCAAAATTGTGCTCAAGTACAGATTCTGTGCTTCTATCTGAATTCGTCTGTGTGTGGGTTTTTTTTTTTAATTGATACTTACTTGCAGTTATGGTAAGTGTCTAATTCATAAATTTAGGAGCCAAATTCATCTTTGTGATCCTTGAGAACATGTGCCTGAATTGTCTGCAGCCCCAATTAATAGAACCTGGTTCTGTGTGACTGGTTCCTAATGAAACGTGCAAATGATGCATGAAAATACCTTCACAGGATACCCTTGGGGTGCTTCTTTCATCTTAATCCAGGCACAGAAAGCAGAAAATGAAGAGAAAGTCCAGTAGGAAGGAAGAGCAATACTTGATATTCCCCACAGACCAGTGAAACTTGATGATCCTTGTCCACAAATAATACAGAACAATCCGTGGGTTGATTCAGATTATTCCAGGATACCCACTCATGATCTTAACAGGTCTCTTGTGAATCACAGACAAATAGCAGTGTCATGCTGCTTTATGACAGCCTCATGCTGGTTCTGTGCTGGCTTTGACTCTTGGATTTTTGCAGTAACATTTTCAGCTCCTTCAATTCTCACAGTGTTATGAATGATTTGGAGTCACCCATACAGTTTAGTAAGCATGGGAATTTCATGGTTCTTGCAGTCATTTTTCAAACAAAGGCCAAACCGATTCCATGTAATCACCTCAGCCGAAAAATATAGCATTTGTTGACTTCAGAAACAATCGACATATTTGCTGGTGTTGGTTGAACACTCTATCATTTAACTTGGAAGATGTACATAGTGGGATTGTTTATATCTCAATTGTTTTTAGGAAGTGGGATAATATGGTACATATTCACACTCTAGGCAAGTGTCTTGTAAACAGCCTAAATGTGAATTTGAGTAGATTGAAATATAGACTAAACATGTAACAATTCTATTTTTAGATGACAGCTTTTGGAGCGTTCCTTCATAAAGGGTCCTTCTGCAGGAATTATTTTAATTTGCTGGATTTGCTGGTTGTGGGTGTTTCTCTGGTATCATTTGGTATTCAGTAAGTACTATGCTCATAACGTGAACGATTTATTTTTGCTTTGGGGGCTTATACTGAAGTCAGTGTTTTGGTTCCTTTTGTTGCCCCCATCGTGCGTGGGTGTGCAGTATCAGCGTTCAGCAGTATCAGGGTTGGGACTGGCAGGAGGTGGTGCTTTACATGGAGAGTGTTTTAACTCATTAAAATACAGGTTGGAAACAAATTACCACTTTGCGCTATTACCAAGAGAATGAGGAAGAGCACCACGACACTGTATTGTGTAGCTAGTAATTCCTGGTGCTTCGGGAGGTTTATATACTCCCTCTTGTGCTATTGCCACATCTAGAAGTGTTTGAAAGGGAGAGAAGTTGTACTTGAATCAGGACTGTAAGTGGTATTGAAAAATTATTTTGCTTTGTTTGGATTGAGCTAAACATAATAAAAGAGCCTGAAAGTGCTTGTTGATTAACTGAGCAGTTGTATCTCATTTAAACTCATCTCTGGCACCCCTAGAGGCTTAGAAAAGAGCAAGGGCTGATTATCAGTCAACTGCTTCCCACTTTTTATTCTGCTTGCTCTAGAATATCTATTACACAAGCTTTCAGTTTTGCAACATGTTCTTTATTTCCTCAAAATGCAGTCCTAGCTACTTAAAGAGAATGCAAGTCATTTGAGATCTTTTCATCTCCTGCTGGTTGGAAATTAAGGTATTCACTGGTTTACAGGATTTACACGGTGCCTTTGAAAGAACTTGTCAACAGTGAAAAGTATTTTGTGAACTATCTTGCTCCTGACCAAACCTAACTGCATTACAGTATAGACAAGCTTTTGAGCTGTTAATTCCCAAGTTGCTCCAGAAATAAAAATAAATTTTATGCCCTCTGTGAGCTTGACAGTATTTTCTAATATTAATAGAGGATCAATAAAGGAATAATTACAAAAATCCTGTATACGTATCTTGAGACCTTTTTGAAATTTCATGTGTAAAGAAGTTGCAAGAACATTGTTATTCTTAGTAATAAAATCAGTTACCTTAAATAACTTTCTTTTTTTCCCCTCCTTAGATCAAGCGCTATCTCAGTTGTGAAGATCCTCAGAGTTTTAAGAGTCTTGAGGCCTCTAAGGGCAATAAACAGAGCAAAAGGACTTAAGGTGTTTATTTTTTAATTTATATTTCTGTTGGTCTGACTCTTTAGCCTGCCTCAGGTTAAAAATTGTGTAAGAAAAATTGCTTAGGGAAGTTCACGAGACCAGGATATAAATTGGTTCCTGATTCTTAAACAGAGTCGGCCAGGTTCTGCCCACAGTTACAGCAGTCTGTCTGGAGGAACAGCAGTGCTAGGGAGAACAGATTTTGACTGTAATACTTGCTGTGAACCAACATGTCAGAGCAAATTTTTAATTGTTTTTCCACAGTGCTTATGTAATTTCTATTCAGTTCATGGGTCTATGTCAACGCTTACAAATTTAGAGAAGAGGTTTAATTATGGTAATAGGTATAATACTAACGACACAAAAGCAGTGATTTTAAGAGTATAATCTGAGTAAAATAAAACACTTTTACGGTATGTCCTATGTGATACTAAGTAACAAGTTATATTTAAATATATTTTCTTATTTCTTTGCAGCATGTTGTTCAGTGTGTCTTTGTGGCTATTAGAACCATCGGTAACATCATGATTGTTACAACGCTGCTGCAGTTCATGTTTGCTTGCATTGGAGTGCAGCTGTTCAAGGTAAGCAGGCACGCAGAATCTACACTGCGTCAAGGACAGCAAATCGGAGCTGAATTCTTTGGGGACTTGCTGCCGGAGCTGAGTCGGTCCCGTTCTGAGCTAATCATAGTATAGATGTGTTCATTTTGCATATCCTGCACTTTGTCATTGCTTTTTGTTTTGTATGTAGGGA
>NW_009702936.1:39960-72641 GCF_000703405.1 Apaloderma vittatum | reverse complement strand
GGTGAGAACATCTTTGATCTAAGAAAGTGATACATTATATTCTGAATAAATTAAACTGTAGCCCATACAGGGAGGCATGTGTCAGGCCATTTAGGTTCATATAAATTGGAATCATCATCTTAAATCCACCAGAAAACACAGACCAGCAAGCAAATAAAACAAGCTTAGGGAGGGAATGAAATAAGCCATTTTGAACAGAGCATTGAATAACTCTGAGGCTAATTTAATATTTCACTAATGACAGTTTGTTTTTTTTCCCACAGAGGAATATACATCGTTTATAAAGATGGAGATGTTGATAATCCAATGGTCAAAGAGAGGGTCTGGCAAAATAGCGATTTCAACTTTGATAATGTTCTGTCTGCTATGATGGCCCTTTTTACAGTATCCACTTTTGAAGGCTGGCCAGCGTGAGTGAATTCTCCGTGTTTTCACAGCATTCTTAAAACAGTTGTCAGAACAGTTCTCTATTATTTACTGGCATTTTTGGGCAACAAAGCAGTCTTCAGTGATAGTATAAAAACTTAAAGGAAGGGAAAAAGCCTACTATCCTTGTGAATCTGTGCACCTTTCCTGTATTTATTAATTCACCTGTCTATAATGTGCAAATGTTTTAATATTGTTTGATTCACAATCTTTCAGCTAATTTTGCTATAATGAGCTATTTCTTATCTCTAATGGAAGTAATCCTTTTAGATGTTTATCGATTAAGTCCATTTAAATTGTACTAACGTGAGAATTTTAGGCCTTTGAGTAAAACTTTTAGTAAAAAAGCAGACAATAGTACACTGCATAGAGAAACCAAGGAAGATCAAGCTACTGCTTGGTATTTCCCCCAATGAGAAAAGTCTTAGACAACTGCTTTATGGAGGTGGGAGGTGGGGGGAAATACAACCATCTGGTCAATACTGTGATTCTTTTGGAAAACAGCATACGATGTTCTGTGGTGTGATTTCTCTCTGATTTCAATGTGCTTGTTAAGCCCTGTCAGTAACTAGAAAAAGGTAACAGCAAACAGCAGAGCATTTCTGAAACCTGCCACCTGAGTCTGCATATTTTACTCTCTTTTGTCATGTTAGTGCTAATGAAGATAAAATTTGGGTTGTTTTTCAGGCTGCTATACAAAGCCATTGATTCAAACGGAGAGAATGTAGGACCTGTGTACAACTACAGAGTGGAAATCTCAATTTTTTTCATCATCTATATCATCATTATTGCTTTCTTTATGATGAACATCTTTGTTGGTTTTGTGATTGTTACATTCCAAGAACAAGGAGAGCAAGAGTACAAGAACTGTGAGCTGGACAAAAATCAGGTAAAAATAAATAGTGAACTCCTGGTAGTATCCTTATTTATTTATGCATGGAGAGCTTCCTTTCTGCTTTGGGTCGGAAGAGGGCACCAAACTCGTATCTTAGCAGGAAAGAATGGTATCAGTAAATACTGTCAACTGGTATTCAGGTCACTGTATGTTCCTTTTTCTGTAAGTCCAACATACTGGTCTTTTGTTTGTTTCTTTTTGGGGTTTTTTTTTGGTCAAAGGAATTGGATTAAGCTTGTTAGCGTTTTAGTGTCTCATTTGTTGGTGTCAGATTAAGAAGAATACGGCACTTGCCAGTTTATCCGTAGACAGAGATAGATTTTACAACAAAAGTAGGAAAATAAATGTGGTATTTTGAATAGTCTGAAAGTGTTCAAAGTGCAAGTGTTCAAAATATTCTCTCTTTTCCCCCTATTTATTTAGAAACTCTCAGGGGATATTCAGATTCAAATTTTAGAAAATCTGTCCCCTTTTACTGTTTAATCTTTTGACTGAGAAACTCGTCAGTCACCAGTCATGATTTTTCAGGCACTCTTATCTGACACACACCATTTAAAAAAAATTAAGGGCCAAACTTTAGCTATCGTTCATTCTGCATTTTGTGCCCATCAGCTTTGGTCAGCAACCTTCAAGAGCCAAGTGGAAGGCCCAGCCAACATGAAGATTGCAGGCACTAATAGAGTAGGGGATGAATCCATGATGTTCCTGCACAAGTGATTTTGCTGAGAAATTTAACTGAACTATGACAAATTACACTTCCTCATTATTTATTTTTTTCACTTTTATGCTATGCAGTTACGTTGATGGTTGAAAACTGAGTAAAGACAAACCATGACTTATAGATTAATAGTCACGGCATTAATAATCACACTATGTACTACGCATGCATATAGTCTGTGGCATACTGCTAAGCTGGATACAGATTTTCCATGAGCATTATTGGATTCTTTGTCTGTGACCAAGTAGTGTATATGATTAGATGCAATTGTAAGTAAGTGAGAATTGGCACGTGACTTTTTAACTTTATTAACACTTAATAATAAAACCCTTTACGCTAAGTAGGTGGTCTGCCAGTTTTTAAGACTAATATTTAGTAATTTGCATCTATTATTTATATTATCAGTTGATTAACTGTTAGGTATCATCTGACAATTTTTTGATCTATTTGCTTTTACAGCGTCAGTGTGTAGAATATGCCTTGAAGGCACGTCCTCTTCGTAGATATATTCCCAAAAATCCTTACCAGTACAAGTTCTGGTATGTGGTGAATTCTACTGGATTTGAATACATCATGTTTGTCCTCATCATGCTGAACACACTTTGCCTGGCTATGCAGGTAGGAAAAGCAGAAGTTCTTTTAAAGCTGTTGACATAAATTGCAGGGAAAGATGTGTGTGTTATAATTCCTTTGATTTATAGCAACCTGTGTTTCTTTCTGAAGTGAAACTTGAAAAAAGCACCTCTGATCATAATACTTTTCTGTGACATGCTCTAGTCTGTTTATCAGTTCTCTGAAGTAAAATTGCTTAAAACAGCTTGATGTTGATAAAGGTCTTCCTAAACTAATCAAGCTCTTGGAGCTCTATTTAGTACCTGCAGTGTAATTGAATTTCTGTTATGTGTGCAGATTCCCCAGATTATCCATGCGCAATAAAATCTGAAAAGTCCAGTCTTGCTAGCAAGCCTTTCTCTCAACTCCTAGATCCTTTTATCCTTTTAATGTCTTTTATGCAGTACTTTTAAGCATTAGTTCACTTCTGTGTGGTTTCTGTACTTGTTCTGTTTTGTGGATACGACTCCATAGCTGATTGAGTGGGACTAGGTGATCTTTGAAGGTCCATTCCAACCCAAACCATTCTCTGATATTTCCATCATCTGTGTCTGTACCTACTTCAGAAGTTTAAAATCTTAATATATGGAGAAATTCTAGCTTTGTGTGTTAATGCAAACCTCATGCAAACATGTTTTCATGTATTAGCTGTGTATATCTGTGTATTTGTGTGTGGGTTTTTGTCTGTGCTTTTACTTTTTCTACACTGTGCATGCAGTTCTTCACTATTCCTCTTGCCTTTTCCAAGTTGTCTTTCTTTACTGTTTCGGATTTTGATTTTAAAAAAGGGTGGTTCAAATTCAGTTTGCAAAACCCTTCTACTTTTCTCAGTGAACCTGCATACACCGTATCCCCTTAACAATATCACTGTTACACAATATGTGTTATTATGTGGCTAACATACCACAGTCTTTATAAGCAGGTGAGATGTGAGGTTATGTAAGTTAAAAACTAGCATGTAAAACTTGGGGAATTGCTGTTGTCTAATACTCCTTTTTTTTTGAGGAAAGAGTTTTCCTCTTAAAACCACTTCTCTGGAGATTCCCTTAAGATGTAGAGGAATGATAATTTTGTTCCATTCAGGACCTAAAAAGAGCAGATTTAAGCCACTCCATTCTTGACCAGAGATATTGATATATAGGTGTGTATATAGGTGTGTATCATAAATATGACTAGAACACATTTTCCTGGTGTGAATTTTTTGCCAAATTTATCTTAGGCTGCCTTACTTTCACTTAATGTTTTAAAGCCTTTACTTTTCAAAGTGTTGTATTTTTCATCCACAGCACTATGGACAGTCTAAGCTCTTTAATGATGCAATGGACATTATGAATATGGTTTTCACGGGAGTGTTCACTGTTGAAATGGTTTTGAAACTGATTGCATTCAAACCCAAGGTAAGTTTTAGATATGATTTAATTAGGTCTTCAGCACAGGAATTAAGTATAACTTAAGTTTCGCACTAGCTATGTACTAGTCAAAGAACAAAAAGAATGTACATTTCCCACATCTACCTGTCAGTGAAATTGTGATAGAAATGTTAGCCTGATAACATGTATATATGGAACTCCAGAAAATGAAATGCAGATATTGGAAAAAATATGACCATGTGGTTGATGAGATCTGCAATATTTTGAGGTAATGAAAATGTCCCTTTATGAACCAGGTGAATTATTTCCCGTTAAAAGCATTACCACTTCTCTTAAGTATTCCTAACTTTACACTAAATTAGTCACCAGTAAAGACCTGTATGCTATATTTCCTATTCTAAAAGTCAAAAGTATTCCTTTACTTTATAAACTGCAACCAAGTACTACAAACATAAATAATTTGCTTTTTCCAATAGCCTTTTTAGATTTATATATTTTCGGTTACACCTACACAATATGCATACACAATATTTAGTAGAGGGCCCCACAACGAGTAGTTGATTCCTTGCCTTAAAGGGACACTGTCAAAATGAATAATACAGACATATTTGCAAAAGTAGATTTGCAAGAAAAACAGGTGACTATAAAAGAAAGATTAAAATCAGACTGTGACAGCTATTATAGTCTTTTCCTTCAGTTCTCATACTGCACTTATGACAATGCAAAAGTTAATAATGAAAAACTAAAATAAATTTTGGTTTCAGTACAAGGAATTTAATGTTTATTCTGGGCTTATATCTATGTACATAAGTAAAATGTGATCAGTCACTATATGTGGAATTTGAAAACAGCTAAACGTGCCTTTTGAAATGTACTGATCTTACCATCTGAGGGGTATTTCTCATTTTCCATTGCCCTTCTTTTAATGTAATCAGGATATCTGCATCTGTAACTGGCCGTGAGCTGTGCCCTTTCTTGGTGTTACGTAGGGAATGGGATGACTGCAGGCTCGAGGGGAATCTCATGCTGGCTTTAAACAGCTTGGCTCTCGTACCTGCTCAGAGCTCAGTGTGGAGTACATGTACAGCTACTTTCCAGCTTTTCAAAGCTATTTATTCAGCTTGCGTTTACTAATGAGCTCAGCTGTGGAGCCTGAGCTAGCTTCTATTTGCCTGCAGAAGTAATCGAGTGAGGTCTGGTGTTATGTGAAGTGTGGAGTTCTGGGCAAACGCTCACCTGCTCTCCACTAGTCTTTCTCTGCACTGTCCAGTCCATTGTACATTTCTAATTAATTTATTTGTATTTTTGTGTCACCTATCTTACTTAAATGCGAAGGATTTCAAATTGAAAATAACACAATATCTCCCAGAGGAGATAGCTCAGCTATGTGGAGCTCAGTGTCATATGAGTATGCTGATTGTGTTTCCTGAGTTGTATTTCCTGTTCTCTATCCTTGTTTCACACTGAAGTTTCAGAAGAATTTGCTGCCTTTTATCATCCGCGCTTTGAAAGAAGATTGTGAAACCTTGTGTGGTTCTCATGCACTTGTGACTGTAGTCAGAAGTAGCAGCTAATGCAAAATGCAGTGGTCTGGTCGTGACTGTAGAAATCACAGTGCTCCATTTGTACTATGGACTTCCCACTCGTTACCAAATGCGATGTCTTAACGCTGGTCTCTAAGACTTTGTATAACCCGAGTTTTAAATCTGTTGCAATGTGCTTTCTATCTGATTGGATGCTTTTGCTGTGAGACATCCCTGGGTCTAAACCCTGAGAGTTTTGAAGGGCAGAGGCTGTCAGTGAAAGGTCCTCATTTCTAGAATTTCATTTCCCCATAGATGAAGAACACTTTAGATGTCTTAATTAGCAGGACAAGGTTAAAAAGCCATGGCATTAATTAGACTTTTGGCAGGGATTAATTAGCAGAGATTAATTATCTATAAGGTTGTTCGTGTTATTCTTTGAAGATTGTAACTTCTCTTAACTGTCCGACACTCCTTTAACAAAGCACTTATTGGCAACATATATTACATAGTTCATTAATAATTGCAAATCAGCTAAAAGTCTTAAGCAGAACATAAATGTCTCAGTAATCTAAACTGTAAACTAGATACATGCTCTAAACAAAAATTAACTGCTTTAACTCATTAAGAATTAATAATAGTAGGAACAATCTGAAATCCAGCTTAAAGCTTTTTTTTAGGGTCTGTGAGGAAAGACTGGTTAATTTCCTCTGTTTGTGTCCATGGTGGGTTTCTTCGTCTAGTCAGTACATTAAAAAAATATTTCAAAGATGCTCAGAGCATCAAATAAAAACTCCATTACTCAATCTGTACAAAGAAGAATAAACATGTTAGGTTTTTATCTCATCTGCTTGACAGTGTCCCCTTAATATGCTGACAAAAAGCTGTGATCTTTTGGTTTCGCTGGCCATGCAAGCTTTAGGCTACTATAAATTATTCCTATTATGATATTGTGTTGTGTAAAACCAAGGTACTGCAGACTGCCTTCAAGCTCTGAGATAGAAATCTTGGATAAGTGATAGATAGTAAAGGTGATGCTGAGTCTCTGGCACACTTCTTGGCTGGGAGATTGGAACACACAGTACTTTGCACATTGAGGCTTTAAACTTTTCAACAGAGTAATAAAAACAACTAAAATATTTATGTGGTAGATCTATAGAATCATATTTTGGTGTTAATTCTCTATGCCTACATATTCCCCAGGATTTGTGATTTTATCCTCAGCATTTCTCAATGAACAAATTTGTCATAATGTAAGTTAAAAGAGCAGGCACTTTTTCTTCACATTGTTCTTCACATTTGCTAAAATCTGTTACTGAGCATGGTTTAATACAGTAAAAAACAAAATACAGCTATGAAATCTAAAATAATACATCAGCACGTACTGTGTGTACAGCTTCATGATAGCTAACTGTTACTTAAACTTGTAATGATTTTCCATGTCGTTTTACATCAGATTTTTGTAAGAAAAAAGGAAAGATGGCTAGTAAGTGAATTGATCTTGGGTCATTGCAGTGGTGAAAACAACTTATTTGCATGATGTTTATTTGCTGTGACTTGTCCATTCCTCCCTTTTCCAAAACCATCTTTATTTTCTCTTAGTTTTTTTTGTTTATTTGTATGCTTTTGCTTTACATATTACTTTGAACAATATTTGTCTATACTGATGGAAAAGGTTTCATAAAATAAATAAATATGTAAAGTATTTTAGCTGTATTGAATCAAAATGTGGATGTGTTATTTCAGTGCTTTATATTGTAGTATGCCTAGTAAAGTAACTTCCTACAGCTGGAATTCTATTTGGAGGACCCTTTTTGGTTCCCATTGTTGTAGAGGAGGATGGAAAGCACGCCTCACAGAGTTGTGCTGATTATCTGTTTGCTGTTCGCTAGTAGTCTTTTATTTTCTGTATGAATATAAATATCATTTCTTTTAAATAAGGGAAATGAGGAATATGAACAGTCAAGACGAATACTGTGAGAGTAGCTCCCCTTTAGTTAGGGTATTGCTGAGGTGGTTCAGCATGATGATTAGTAAAAACTTTGGGAAGGGCTTGCTCTCGTGCAGCAGGATGAGGAAGGAAGGAACGACGGGGAATTGTGCAGGAGCTCCCCGAAGTGGATGCCTTTGCTCAGGAGGCCACATGCACACACACTGGCTTTTGCCCCAGGGCTGGAACGAACCGTCTGTTTTCCTCTCGCAGCCATTTCCTTAAATGATGGAATGGTCATAACAATTTGTGTTTTAAAAGAGCTAAAAGAGAGTAGCATTAGAAATAATGAGGCTTTCCTGAATCTGCTCAGTGCTTACTCTCCTAGAATATGCAGCAGAGCTGTCATCTTCTGTAGCAGCTCCCTCATCTCTGAGAGCAAATTTCTACAGGAAATCACTTTTTTCAGATAGTAATGCACTCAAATGTGATTTTCAAGCAGTAAGGTTACTAGATATTCTAACATTTTAAAATCTTGAAAAAAGGCTGTCCAATTCTAAAACATTTTGTAGCTGATTTTGCTTTTCTGTGCTAACAACACATGTAAACAACTGCTCAGCTAAAACATTATCTTATAGGAAACAGTGTAGTAAGTGTGACTAGACGTAAGGATAGTTTATAACGCTTGTCATTTTAAGCTTTTTGCTAAATTTATTTTTAGAGCTTCAATAGTAGCTCATGAGTTACTATTTTAAAATTAATTACCAGGAAAGCAGAATATATGTGTACAAAATGTATGTTTCAGCCTGTGTCATGTAGTGCATATTCCTTAGCCATGGTTGGCTGAGAACTGAATATATCTGAATGAAAAAAAGGGCGAGTTCAGTAATTTTTGCAGTTCTAAACTTCTGAAATAACTAGGCAAAAATCCACGTATTGTGGAAAACCTTGTCTCCATAGAGTTGCCTTCAACAGGGTAATGCATTTTGATTTGTTCCCAGTGACAGATTGATCCTGGAACCTGCCTCAAGGTTTCTTCTGAAATACCTTTTTGCTCAAACATGCGGTTTTGATGCCAGTAGACAGCTAACTGCATGATGTGCTTTATAACCAGTTGCAGCAGTGTGCCAGTAGCATACATGCACACAGGGAATATTATTTGAAGCTGTAAAATGTCAAAAGGGTTACTAAGCTATTTATGAAAAGGAATTTTCAGGCATTGAACTGGCTACATTAAAGGCATTAAGAAATTGTTCAAGTTGGAGAATCAGGGCCTGACTGCAAATGTAGCAGTTTAAACCTAGTTTATGAATAGAGGATTAAGTCAGTTCACTAATATTTACACACAGTTCCATGTTAATAAGTGTGCATGATTAACCGGTGATGAGCTTTGACCCTTTGAATATTTTTACCAGTCACTTAGATAGGACTATCTTAAAGTCTTTAATATTAAGGAGATTTTGATTGACTTGGTCTTGTAGAAATATTGTTAAAGAGATTTTGTTGTGCTTGTTAGGGTATATATGTTAGAATTTTTCAGCCGTGCTAGAAGTCCAAAATCAGTCTGGGATGGCTTGTTTGCCAACATAGTGCTTAGACGATGGTGTTTTATGCATGTGTACCCTGTGCGTGTGTGCGTGTGTCCGTCCACGTGTGTGTGTCTGTACATGTATATATATAAAGTATATATATACACACATGCACATACATGTTGCTTTTCCTTCAGTAGGCAATATTGTTTGTTTTGTTTTGTTTTCTCATTAGACCACAGGTTCTGTTTAACTAATTTCTGTTTATGCAAAACTAAACAGAAGTATGCAAATATTTGACATTTCATGTGTAATCACAAACGTTTGCACCCTGCCTGCTCTGTTCAGGGCTATTTTAGTGATGCCTGGAATACGTTTGACTCCCTCATCGTTATTGGCAGCATAGTAGACGTCGTTCTCAGTGAAGCTGATGTGAGTATACCCCAGCTTACTTTCCCCAGTCCCTACTTCTCTTTCTCTGTCTCCCCACTATTTCCATCATCTGGACAAGTCACAGATTTTGATCTGATGTTTCTAAAGTTTGAGTACAGACCAGTTATGGGTCAATTAAGTTGATATGGGAAATAAATAGCCTTTTTCTTCTACCAATTTTTTTTTAGCTATGAAAGGGAAAGATTAGATTGTATAGTGGTACATCAGAGAATCCTAGAGTGTTTCTGTGTTATAACACTGTCCTTTTCTTCTCTTTTTTCTGTTTGTGTTTCTCTCTTGCTCTCTTTCTGCTGAATGCTTGTCCTAACAGCACTATTTCACTGATGCATGGAACACTTTTGATGCCTTAATTGTTGTTGGTAGCGTCGTTGATATTGCTATAACAGAAGTTAATGTAAGTAGCAACTGTTCATGCACTAAAAAGTAATTGCTGTCATCAAGAAATACAGAAAATGTCATCTTTATCCCCCAAAATTATATTTTAGAAAAGTATGCTTTACTCTGAAAAAACAAAGACCAAAACATTGATATAGTTGTTTGTACAAACCGTTACTTTAAATCTATATACCCATCTAGTTGTGCATGCACACAGTGTAGTGGCACAGCAAAAATTATGTTTATATATGTACAGAAAATATTTAAAACATGTATAAACAAGGTAACTAAGCCTCTGCTACTACTTTACTTGATGCCCAGTGATTACTGTAGATTGTCTGACCAAGATAAATCTAGAGTCTGTAAGTTGCTTCAGTGGCTCAGTTTATCAATTTTTTTTTTTTTCTGGTGGTTTTGGAGTGATATTAGTGTTCATATCTCATGAGGTAGCAGAAGAAGGGTACATAAAGAAAGTAAGACTTTTCCATGGTGTGAAAAATACAATGGTTTTTTTTCCCCGTTCCTTTTGCTTTTCCCATCCTGCAGTAAATGTTTTGAAATTTGAATTGCTCTTAAAGTACTTGGAAAACTCTGTCTTGTTACCAAAACTTTGACTGATGACCATTACAGATTTAGGTGTTTGGACAAGAGAAAGATCCCTTTCCAAGAATAAAACAGGGAAATACTGATTTTTGCCTGCTTTCTATCTGATTTGCTGGTTTTGAGACCTCAGTAAAGAAGGCTGAAGAAAGTGAGACTTGAATCCAGCCCAGGTGCGGAGAGTGCTGAGAGAGCCCAGTAGCTCAGTCAGCATTGCACCCGCTGGGTGTCTTACCTGCTCATCCTTCTGAGAACTAAGTCATCCAAAAGTGCCCAACATGTAGCAGATCCCAGACATTCAGATGTTTTCCCTGTATCAAGGAACAAGCTGCTCGGAGAAAGCTGTAGATAAAAATAGTTGTTTAGTATTCTTTGAAGATACTTAGCTTGCATGTTTTTCTACAGCAGTCACAGTTTATGAGATGGCCAATTACGTTCCTTTTTTCTTAAATTTGTTTTAGTAAACTACTTGCTAGAAAGTTTTTTTTCTTTCTCTCAGTGGATTTTCTTACTTACCCAAATGGCTTCTTTATATTTAATATGCACCATCTTTCCAAGTACTTCTGAATTTTAATAAATACTCTTCAGTGGTGAATATATAAGTTGTAATATCTTTGTCACAATTTGGGGAGCAAATCCATCCTGTGGCTGTCGTTACTATTTAATTGAAACAGTTTTTCAGAGAAAAAAACACTCTTAAAATATATTTTCCAGAGTAGTTTATGTCAGGAACCCAGTTCGTAGGACCACGTTCCTCCAGTCGGTAGCAGAAATGATACCCTTTACTCCACTTAGACAGTACCTTCATTTTGGAACTGCGAATACAATGATAACAAAGTTACCTGGGAAGAAGGAATAGAAATTGTATTTGAAAAACCTGTGATCTGTTCCAGGCGTTACAGTACGAGGAAAAGTGAAAAAGAAAATGCATAATTCTCAAATAAGATCTGTCTGGAAGACAGTTTTCGGCTTTCAGTGCGTTGTTCACATCAGCAGACTGCCTACTAGAAGCTTGGGTTTGTCAGGCTGGTCTTGCTTGAAACCATGGTTTGATACTTTTGGCATCTGTGTGAGCTTAAGCAGCCTTTGCCCACAGCCCTTCTTACCTCCACAGATGTCAGCTCTGCTTCCGTAACACCTTGAGGACTTCACAGTTGTCTGCATGAGGTTCTGAGCCCAAAGTATTAGGAAAAGTGCAGACCATGGTAGGGCAGAATATCTTCAAGCATACGCAGAGCCTCTTAGCCCTCATTAAAGACTTTGAATTTTTTTTTGTGAAGTTGCAAATTCTGCACTGCCATCTCAAAGAGAAATCACAATCAAAATAATTCTAAGGCTGATCCACCTTAAAATTCCTTCCTGATCTTATGAAAAACATGAGAATTTTCTAAGTCTATTACAGGAAAGGATAATGGAGGAGTGATGTGATACTGTGGAGACAGAAGGACCTTAGCCTCACCCTTAGATTTCAGATTGATTTTGCTCAGTTCGCAGCAAGCGATGGATCTTTCGATCTGTGAACTGGAGGAACCTGAGCTGACAAGGGAAGAACTGCTTTGTCCCACTGAGACATTTCTCAAAGTATATTTACAGTTCATCGAGCAGATTTTTTAAAAGCTGCTTCTAATTTGTGTTGAGGTTGGGGTTTTGTTTGTTTGATTGTTTTTGTTTGGGATTTTTCTGTTTGTTTTTTTTTTCCCCTGGAAAAGTTAGGAATTAGGCTTTTAGCACAAGTGTTTACAATTTACCCACTAACTCCATTCACAGTAGTGCTGCTGTAGATGTGCATAATACCCAAGGAGTGTAAAAAGTCCATTATTTAGAATAGTTTTCCTCAATGACAGTGTTACGTTGACAGCATTACTTGTACTGATCACTGCTGAGCTGTGATTTTTTTTGTCATTTTAGTAATTCATACCGTCATCTTGAAAATATTCTGGAGGTCAAGTAGTGACCTTCAGGAAAAGCGCACGCCACAGTCGAGATGTAGCATTGCCATTTCTTAGATTTTTGTGCTATACTCACTAGAGGAAGAATACTCATCTTTGATGTCTTCTAGTACTGCACAGCAGACTGTTTGTGTACTAAGTCTTCTTTCTCTGTTTCTGGTCTTTTCCCCTTTTTTGTGCTCTGTTTGTGCAAGTCATTCATGTATTACAGTTTCAGTATATTTCTGGGCTTGTTTTCCCATTTTCAACATGAAACAGTGAATACCGCAGAGTGGCCAGGGAGATTTCGGAGGCTTTTATTACTTTTATTGTTTTGATTCTACTAAATTATTCCTACTTCAGTAGTTTTATGTAAAATTCTGTGGTCCAAATTCTATATTTCAGAATCTTTTTCTTAATATTTTTTTGGCATTCTGAATTGTGCCATTCTGCCTGTACTTTTTATCTTACACTGACAGTGGTCCTGGGAAATCTACAGCTCTGCTAAGAGGCTAACAGCACTTTGCTTTTAATGGGATTTCAAGCACAATTGAAATGGCATCTGTGGAAATTCCCACTGTAGAAACTTCTTAAACTGAGGAAGCTCAGCCTTCTTTGAGGGGTGATCTGAAACACTGTAAATTGCTAGAGCTAATGTAAAATCAGATCTCGTTGCAATTGTAACTGCATGAGTGCAGCCATCGTAATTGATCAGTGCAAGAGAAGCCTTGAAAGACTGTGAAATAACTAAAGTAACATCCTCAAAATGAACTAAAGATTCTTAAAGGTTTGCATATATAATTACCTCATGCTGTGGAAACAACTCAGCATCATTCTAATAGTCTAGCTGTACATTTAGACTAATTCCAAAGGCCGGCGAGTTTCTCCAGTATATAATATGTTTGGATCTGACCCATTTTTTTCAAGAAACTTATCAAGTTATATATCATCCTGATTTCAGTATTAAATTGTGGAAATTAAATGTCATCTTATTTTGTTGTTCTTTTTCTTATTTTTTTTTAACATTCTGTAACAATGTATATGGTGCCCTGAGGCTGATTCTTCTGATCTGGTAACCTCACATTCACATATAATCCTGAAAATGTGTTTTGAATATTTTTGATGCCCGTGGAAATCGGGGGTTTACTGTGTTCAGCAATCTGAAGGACTGCTCAGCAGCATCTTCGAGGACTGTATCAGTGACCAACTCCAGAAATGAACTATCTCAGAGCAACATATTATTTTTGGCAATACACTATTTTCTATTATTGCTTTTTCTAATTTTGTCTGTGATTTAATATCCTTTCCTTTGATCATTTATTCTTCTATGAACCTAATTGGTTTTCATGTTCATTTTATTTTTAGAAATTTGTAGAGGCAAGTATATATAAGTTAATATATACATGGTATAGCAATAAAAAATTAAACCCACTACTAAAACCTATTTAATTACTTTTGAGTTTTGTGACCTCTTGTTTTCAAAAAGTTTCACATGACACACAAGATGTTGTGTGGTCATAGAAATGGTTCCTGTTCAGTTAAAAAAAGCAGAGTAACGATTTTGAGACACAAAATGTGGTTAGTCTATTCTGGGAGATGGACATATATAACTTAAGACAATGAGGAATAAATAAATTGGAAATAAATTATGAATAAATTAGGAAGTTCTTAAATTGAAATAACAGAAAAGTTTACTTCTGGCCTGTGTAGGGATTATCTTATTTATGAGGTCAGAAACCATTTGGATGACCAGCACTGGATGACTCCAAGGCATGATCACATTGCTACAGTAGTAGTTGCAAAGAGTTGAATTCACATTTTTAATTTAAGTTTCTTTTCCCAGTCATGTGCTGCCAAAATGTCAAGAAAATAACAGAGAGTTCACTTTCTTCCTCTTTTGTGCAAATGTTTAATGCAGTCCCCATGGGACTAATTTTATACTTGAAGGAAGATTCAAGTTCTTTGCCGAAATGAGCTTAAAGGAACATCATTGATAACCTTCCTCCCGTAACAGTCTTTTCAGCTGTTAGACTGCTGGTGCAGTGTGTACTGGGAGGACTGGTGCTTATTTTTAGAGTTGCCCACTCACCCAGTAACTGGTGACAGAGCTGATCTTGCTAGTGTGGAGGCATGGAGTAAAAACCTCATATCTACCTCCTGAAAGAAATTCTAGATTCCAGTTTTGAACAAAAGCACTGCAGTTCAGTTTGAATCCCACTTCATGCATATGTTAGAACTTACGTTTTGTTGCTAGTAATGGATATTTTTGAATACTGTTAATGCATCTTTACACTTTTGTAAATGTATTTCTTCAGGCTGAAGATTAGGGAAGAAAAATACCTTATCATATGACTTTGCTTTTGTTAGTATGGTGTCTTACTGCAATATGAAATCTATTTGTGTGGCAATATTTAATTTGGAAATAGAAGTAAACTTCTGAGCTGCTTTCTTGAAGGAGTTAATCCTAATAATTTATTTACTTTATTGCAGAACTGAATATCTCTTAGATATCATTATAATGCCCCATGTTATCAAAGTGTTAGTAATGAACCGAGAGTTTTAAATATATCTTTTATGAGGGAAAAGATATGTTTTTTAATCTACTCTGCAGTTCTTCACATGGATTCAAAATTTTTGCTAAATTCTGTATGTGGGCATTTGGTTCATGTTGGACAGAGAATATAGAGAGCACTGATAAGACTGTGAAGAAAAGTACTAGCACATTCTAATAATTAACAAATTGTCTCTATATATTTATACATGCATACAGACACACATACACTACACATTTCAGAAGGTATTTTGGCAACCTCAGTGCTTTCCTATACATGTTATTGTCATTATATGTATTTGTCGTTCAGGTGTTTCCTTCTATATTTGTAATCATGGTCACATCACCGTTATCTGTTCATTTGTTCTGGCATACTCTCGTGCCCTTTGGCACATTCTGTAAAAAAAGAAGCTTTTGACCAACACCATATACAAACATCCACTGGTTTTCACCATGTTTATTTTTTCTTAAAGACAGAGCTACAGTTTGCTTCCAGTGCATGATGCAGTCTGTTTCACACTGTTGACAGTTTTGACATTGAAGCTTTTTCCAGTTAGGATGTTTATTTCAAGACCCTGTGAAAGTAAGAAGAGTGTAATGAGGAGTTACCATATAAAGAAATGTGCTACATTTTTTGGAAGCAGCAATAAATACTTGACCAAAATTGGTAGCAGATTGCAAACATTATAATCACTGAATCAGAATTTTAGATAGATCATTGCTTAATTTTTTTGGAGGGTTGAGTTTTGTTTGGGGAAGAAAGCTGCTGTGTTGAACTTTGGTTAAGAAGAACAGAAAAATTATACATTACTGCCTATTTAAGTACTTACAAATTGGCACAGAAAATTTACATGTTTGTGAAGTGCTTTGCTGAATGAGGCTCTCCGTGTAGCTGGCACACAGCTGACAGAAGAGGTAGGATAATTGAGCCAGTCTCTGTCCTCATGTCCCTCCTTGCAGCACATCTGTTATCCAGGCAGCAAACCCAGAAGCTGGTCACTTATTCCAGCTGCACCCATCACCAGACTTCCAGCAGTGATCCCAGAAAAACATCTGTCGTCTTAGGAATCATAGTCCTACAGCAGAAAAAAAAGTTGTGATAATGACCAGCCAGTCACAAAGTGTTTGGGACACAAGTAGTGTGGAAGAAGAGGAGAAAAAAAAGGTTGGCAGTACACTGCCTGACTGCAGGAAATACTTTTATTTTTGTTCTTGTCAGCAACCATCATTCCAAGCGACACGTGCTGCTCAACCTGCCCCCCCACGTAGTCTCAAGTCTATTCTAATCCTTTCCCTGCATATACATAATGTGCCTCCTCCTTATGTGTGTACATGTCAAATAATATTACTGAAGTTTCAAATAATATTATGTGTATGGGTAGTATATGTTTTTTCCTTATCTGTAGGATGCAGACGTTCTCTGTTATTGTCAGTCTGTCATTGTTACTGAAGATTGTGTTATCTTAATCTTAGTTTCCCAGACCTTAATGTTACTTCATGCTGGATGGACACACTTAAACGTTAACTAACTTTGTCTCTTAGATGAGTATTTCCTTTGCAAATAAATAAGAATAACATTTTCTTTGTGATATATTAACTTCGTGATAATTAGTATTAATAATATAAATCAAGCTGCAGTTATTATCAGAGGGCAATGCCAGAAAGGGTAAAAAATCATCAGATACACTCACTTTAAAACTTCAATACTCAAACCACTTGGCCAATAATGGGCAGCATTTACAAAAGTGAGGATTAAGTAATTATTAAGATAGTTACGTGTAAAAAAAGATGGGTGTTTACTGGCTTTTCCTTTTGTGAGTTTTTTTTATAACCATATCTTAATACATGCTGCTCATTATTTTTTCTTTTGGAAAGCAACGAAATAAAAGTCTGTGGGACTAAAGTATCTTTTTTGTGTTCTTATCCATCCCACCACATATTGCTCTTCTAACATGGTTCCTAGTTTATTTGAGGCCCAATCCTTCTCCTACAAAAGCTAGCAGGAAAACCTTCCCAATGGGAAACCCAGTATTTTACTTAATTTTTTTAAGCATCAGTTTGTGATGATACTGTAATTTGATCTGTTTCGTATCTGCCAAATACTTAGGTTTTTTTCATGCTACAAAATATTGAATGCTAATTGAGACATTTGCTCGCTGGTTAAGAGAATATCAAGCTCAGCATGAGTCCATCACCAGAGATTAATATGAAATTTTAGGCTTCATCTGCAGAAGGTGTAATGAAACCCTTTTCTTTAAGTTTTCAGATAAAAAAGATTTTTTTTCTGTATCAAAAAGTCAATAGCAATGTGGGTCTGGGTACATGAGTACAGCCTTGTGATTGATGCAGGTAGACAGCTTTGCAAGATTATTTCCATGTTTTGTGGTATTTTGTCCTTTATGATGTTTGTGATTATGAAGTTCTTAATCTATATTTTTATGGTTTTATTTCAAATTGTTTAAATATACAGGAATTTCATAATGCAGCAACTGACTTCTATTGGCAGCATATTTTCATGTATTTTATGTAAATGCTTACAAAGCTTAGATGTTACAGCTGATTTTACAAATACTCTGCTATCTGAAGTCTAATGAGGAGATCTGGGTTTTGGTTAATATTAATGCATTAATTCAGTAATGATCCCTTAAGCAGTTTTAAAACTGTGTTTCAGAAAATACTGATATCCTGGCAGGGCAGTGATGTACACATATGTAGATCACACATAGTTGAACAGACAGGGTTTTTTTACCTTGTTTTCTCCTGGTGATACCTTTATGTTATAAATGGTTTGCAAATAATAAAGACAAAACTATTAGTACTTTAATAAATACCGCTTATGATCTCACTTTAATGAGGTACCACCTATTCTTGTTTTTTTACTATAGTATGTTTGTGTAATATACTGCCAGTATTTTCAGCAGAATTGGCTCCTCTGTTTTCCCTTCTTTCTCCCAGAGTTTTTTCTTGGGTAACAGCAATGCTAGAGATTTTGCCTGGTGAAACATGGCATCGACAGTGCGGCTGATGCATCCGTAATGTGCTGGAAGCAGCACTGAGGAGGCATCGTGCTTATTGCCACTATATGTGACAATGATTGTTGAAAGGTGCCCCTTTAAAAGGACGATATTTTAGGCAAAAGACTAATACCCATCACTTGGGTCTAACATGCAGAATACCGTTTATTCTAGTGCTATGAATGCTTTTAAAGATTCCACAAACTTCTGGGAGAAGCTGCTGTGAATGTGTCAGGGCAAGCATAGGCAGTTGGTCGTTTAAGCTTTGCTGGCCGCTTTGCTAAGGGTCTGACCATTTAGGGTATCGTAGAATCATCGAATGGCCTAGGCTGGAAGGGACCTTAGAGATCGAGACACTTTCTCCAAAGACAGCAACATTATAAGGAGAGAAGCGAGTTTCTTCTTCGCAGGACATAGAGTTTGGCTCTTTGAACGAGAAGTTGGTGTGTGCCTCTCACCTGTAGCTCCTGAGGGATTTTACCAAAAGGGTCAGTCAAATCCTGAAGCCCTTTCTCCGTGTTACCTCAGCTAACGTATAGGAGTACTTTCTAGATGATGAGAGAGCACAAGAATTGTCTTCTCATTTGCACCTCTGTGGGTGGGTTTGCCTTCTTATCGTTGCGCTAAAAAAGTTTGTCATTTTGGCAGAGCGAAAGTCTGTCCTTGTTAAGCACTGCAAACCCCAGTGCTCATCACGGACTTAAATTAATTACTCTGCTTTAAGGGAGCTCCTGATGTGATAAAAAATACAATTTCCTGAATGCGGTTGGACTCCAGTGATGGAGTAATTCGTCTTTAAAAAGAGCACAGTAGGAAAGGGAACTTGAAAGACTGGTTTGATAACAAAGCTTTTTTTACTTCCTTACTGCTACTGTTTCATACATGTGGAAGTCAGTGGCTAATTTTGTTTGGCTTACATAGGAGCAGATATTTTATTTTGCATTTACTTTCCATTGAGTCTGTTAAACATGTTTTATACTGTTGGATTTTAGTATGAGTCAGCTAACAATGTTTTCGTATGAGTCAGTGAAATGCTAAAGGGAAGGTTTTAGTAAGGATATTAATGTTTTGCTCAGGAAGTATATTGAGTTGAAAGATGTTAATTTAGAAAGAAAAATGTCCTTCCTTCTGTTTATGGTTAAGCTGATTTTTTTTTGATCTTTTCTTTGATTTTAATATTTAATGTTCTTAATTTCTTAAAGCCAAAGCCAACTGAAACAGTCACAACTGATGAGTCTGGGGTAAGATTAATAAACTGACCCCAGTGGTTTTACCTCTACTTGAGTTTATTCTTTTTACCATGTCTTTTTTCCACCAATTTTTTTCTGTATCTTTCATAACTGTCTTACTACCAAGGTGTTATGCAGTGGTTTGCATCCATTGTCAATGTACTATTGAAGTCTACTACAAACAACCCAATATGATCCTTATTAACAAACCAGAAAACTTGGAAATGCATGTGATGTGTGAAGCATTTCTACAGGTCCTGTGTTTTAGCATGTAATTTTTCCTTTTCATATCATGCTTATCAAGGTGAAAAGGCCCTCAAGATACATTTTCAAATCTTACCTCGTCCACCTTTGCATTTGCTGTTGTTTTTCTGGAAGTGTTGCATGTTTGAGTTTGTATTTGGTTTGACTTCTTCATGATGCTCTTCAGAACTCTGAAGACAGCGCTAGAATCTCCATCACTTTTTTCCGGCTCTTCCGGGTGATGAGGTTGGTGAAGCTGCTTAGCAGAGGAGAAGGAATCAGAACGTTACTGTGGACATTTATTAAGTCATTTCAGGTTAGAAAAATTTATTTATATTTGCTTTATTTATACACCAAATCTTACAAAGCAATAACCTATAGAGTGCAAAAAGTATTTCTTTTGAAATTCATGCTGTCAGTAATGACATATTTAAATATATTTGCTTACTAATGCCAAAAGAAACTTCACTAGTTCAATGAGTCCAAGGGTCACTTTGTTGTTTAATAGTAGCTTTTACCGTGAGATTTCTATGGTACTTTTTACAAAGTATTTGGTATATCTGTCTAAAAGAGCTAGGATACGTTTGACACACACAGGTCTCATACTTCTACACATTTTATTAGGTGCCTACAAAAGAGGAATTTAATCCTTTTTTTTAAAATAGGTAATATTGATTTTATAAATGTAACAGATATTTCAGTCCTTGTTCCTGGAAACTCTGATGAATGTGAAGTTAATGAAACTCTGTAACTGTATAGATGGAAGTATCTCAGTGTTGTCAGAATCAGTAACAAAAATAAAATTAAAACATGCTCAAGATGATTATTCCCCTTGGATTGCTGGCAGAAATAATTTAAAATATATATATATGTATTCATTGTGTGTAGCAGAATACTAAGAGTGACAGATAGTTACATTTTAAGCATTTGCATAGGAGGAAAAACCTTGGAAAAGCCTATGTTGTGCAGATAAAGTATTTTCGTAAATGGAAATTGAAATTATAGTGTGAAATTATTAAGAGACGATGCACCTGTTCTGTTTCTAGGCTCTGCCTTATGTTGCCCTTCTGATAGCGATGCTGTTCTTCATCTATGCTGTCATTGGAATGCAGGTAATTAGAGGATTTTTTAGCATTCAAGTATGTTGTTTGCTTCTTGGAGACTTGTTTGATAAGATGCTTATGGAATCATGCCTTTGGTAGTAGTGCTATATATAAGGCAGAACTTTCAAAGTAACGTAAAAATGTCTGATAGTCAGAAAATCCAAAAAGGTGCAAGAAAATAGCTTGGTTTGCTGAAAGGAGCCATTCCTCTTCCATGTACTGTGAAGCTTATTCCTATTAGTGCCTTTTTTTGTGCTGTAGACTTGTTTAGGAAATCGGGCATTAGAACTCCATCTTTTTCTGGTTTTTTTTAAAGTCTTTCCCGTATGAAAATAATAGAACTAGGAAAAGAATCTAGCTGAAGATTTAGGCACAACTGAGACTATGGTTAATCAAGAGCAGAATTATGTACAAGACGTGAAAGCACGGAAAGGGTTTGAGTAACTTAAAATGTAAAAATTTGCTATGGGGATGGAGGGTGCCTCTTCTCACACCGGTGGCAGTGCTGTGAGGTCAGAACAGGTTCTCCAGTCTTAGTAAGTGGAGACAGCTGGACAGGAGAAACCTGTCAGGAAACCGTCCCTAAAATTCACGCTGCGGGGCCATTTCTGGTGGGAGGCTGGGATGGAGAGCTGTTTGCAAGGGGACTGTGCAGACTGCAGGAAAGCAGCAGGTAAAGGCACTGGGAGTGTGGCTTGAGTTGCATGGTAGTCTCTGTGCCACATGTGACATCTAGTGCCCAGAGTGTGGCTGAGTGACCATGCACACTGTGGCTGAGGTTCCTATTAACAATCCTTAATTTGGGCTACAGTTTTCTCTTTTTTAAAAAATATTTTTTAAAAAATTTTTTTTTCCCCACTTGGTAACACGGGCTGTCTTGCCATAAGGCTTTAGGGTAGCTCTATGTTCCATAAAACATTACAGATGTTTTCTTCTGTTCTCAAAGTTGTAAGGTTCTTAAAATCAGCACTAAAGGAGGTTCCAATTAAATGAGAAGACCTGTGCTATAGAGAGTGGTTTTGCTTTCTGACTTTTTTTCTTCATCATTTATCCAAAAGCAACTTAAATGCCCTTGCAGTCCAGCAGCATGTGCACAGAGCGTAATGGTGTTAATTGCACTAAATTAAGTAACAGCCTTCACTGTGCTATAAGAGGATATAAATGTATTATATTGGGGAAAAAAAATGGTCTTGCGGCCAAGGAATTGCAATTTAATTTTGAAGAACTGAACTCTGCCATCTCTGGCTTAGATCGGATACTCAGAGTCTCTGCTTTAGTTTCCATCTTGGCAGCTCTTTTTCTGTATTTAGAATTGAGGTTTTCAGGACAGCAATTATTTCTTACTACATGTACAATATTTACCACAGTAGGCCTTTAATAAAGGACTCAAGGTGCTAGTTTAACACCTGAAATACAGGAATATATGTTACTATTATAATGGCTTCTTAATGCCAGAGATAAATTATAAGGAATTATCTTGTGCATGTGATAAATTTACTGCATTTACAACATATCAGATAAAATCTAAAGAGACTTAAAGAAAGTGTATTTGTGAAAGTGTTTTTCATACATACTGAAGCAAGCTTAGACTGCAAGGTGTACAGCTTCTGATAGTCCAGGTCACTAGGACGAAAGTCAAAATCCTGTTTTGTTGTAGGTATTTGGAAAAGTGGCCATGAGGGACAACAATCAAATAAACAGAAACAACAATTTTCAGACTTTCCCCCAAGCTGTGCTACTTCTCTTCAGGCAAGTAAACCTTAACTCTTACTTAATGCATCCTGTTTGACTGATGTATGAAAAATATCCGTAGCTCTTGTACCATGGATTTGTCCGTATTTGTCTGCAAGTGAGCGGCAGTTTAGCGTAACAAGCACGTACTCTGTGTGGCTGTGTACTGAGTGTCCCTTGGCACAGCGGGGTTCTGATAAGGCCATACAGACCTACCTGCATTACAGCTGTTGTGAAAGTTCCCATTTGTGGAGCGATTGTGTTCAGGTACAGCCCAAACCTAGTCAGCCCTGACATCGCTGTGCAGGTGCTGGGAAAGGTGCCCTTACTGTTACCTTTAGAAACATGGCTAGCGTGGCAGGTTGAAATAGTGAAAGGTTGTTGCAAAGACAAAGAAATAAACTGTTCGTACATTTGCTGAGGAGATGACAAGGAGCAGAGGGTGTGACTTGCGGAAGGGAAATATCAGATAAGCAAAAGGCAAAATTTTCTGATGTCAAAGATATCTACATCTTGATGGAGCAGGATGATGGAATCTCCATTGCTAGAGAGCTTTGCCAGGATACCCTCAGTGTCCTGGAGCAAGGATAGGGAACAACGTAGAAGGTGACAATCTCTCTTGCCTGTGGTTCTGTAGCTCCACGGAGCTCCTCTGCGTTGTTAATCACCCAGCTGGCAAAACTGGACAGTCGTTCCTTATCTGAATCCAATTACCCAGAGATATCTAAGTCACTTTTCGCATGTAAAGGCTTTTACTTTCAAACTAGGCAATAAACACAACCACAGCTGTCATAAATATTTAGTGGTCTTGTAAGTATTTGTAATCATGTCTTTGCACAAACTATGAAAAAAAATGCAATAGTAGAAGTTCGAGACAAACATTTCTTCAACCATCCTGAGGAAAAGGCAATTCATCTGTTACAAATGGATACCTCCATAAACTTTTAGGACAGGTTTTCCTAAAAAAGACCATATTTATACACAGCAGCTTCACTGCAGTATTTAACTTATAAATTACAGTTTGAGGTTCGGATTTTTACATGCAAGTCTACCTTATGTGTCTGCAGTGTCAGACCTGTGCTTGTTATTTCTGAAACAAGTTCTGTATTTTTGTAGTTCCTGCTTTGAAAAGCTCACAATCTGTCTTCACATTTGTGCTTGTAGGACTCCACGCATTTTGTCAGACCTAAACAAATTAATACATCTTTAATCCATTTTGATCAAATAATGCCTAATTTATCTTTGTGACTTTATAAAGGTGTGCAACTGGAGAAGCCTGGCAGGAGATCATGCTGGCATGTTTGCCTGGAAAACGCTGTGATCCAGAATCTGATTATAATCCAGGGGAGGAATACACGTGTGGAAGCAATTTTGCCATAATTTATTTTATCAGTTTTTACATGCTTTGTGCATTTTTGGTGAGTCTGGCTTGGACTTATTAACAGCAACAAGCTTTGGCATTTTGACTTTTTTCTGAAATAAAAAGAGTAGTGGGTTCAGAGAACAGCTGAAAATCCTGTATCTAAGATATTTTTGCAAGGTTATATGTTTCTATACAGTCCTAAATCCTGTGTTATGTACTGGTTTTCACAAGGATAGTGCTGAAACACTGGATCACGTTGTCCAGAGAGGTGGTACATGCCCCATCCCTGGAAGTGTTCAAGGTCAGGTTGGACGTGGCTCCAAGCAACCTGATCTAGTTGAAGATGTCCTTGCCTATGGTAGGGGCTTGGGATAGAAGATCTTTAAAGGTCCATTCCAACCCAAACTGTTCTATGATTCTAAATTCTCCTGTGCAAGGTGTTCTTCTGACTACATGTATGCAGGAGTGATTGATTGTGCTTTTTTAAGCTAGCAGTCTTTTTATTGCCTGTTATTTCATGCATTTCCCAATAGTATAATTAAATATTCATTAGTAATGAATTTGTAATTCCTTTGACTTACTCTTAATTTTCCTTATATTATTTAAACTTCGCAGAATTTGGATTTGTGTCTCTGCAAGTGTGCTCAAACTGTAACACCAGAGATGTGAACAATAACCTTTCTTCCTAATCTGTGGCATATTTGCTGTAAAATAATATTTGAATAATATTTTTCCTCACTGCAAGTGTCTGGTCTCAGCTGGTTGATTTGTTCTATTCACAGTACTGTGCTCCTTGCAAAAGCAGAGTGGTAGAACAGAATTCTGTGAACTAATGTAAACATAAATGTTCTGCTGTTCTGTGTCATCTTCTGTATTAAGAAAATATGTGCAAAAGTCTTATTGTCATGACATTGAATCCCGTTAGTACAAAAGCTGTTTCCCAAGATCTACAGTAATACATGCATTGGATCCATTCGTTAATTTGATGTAGTGGGAACTGGCAAATCAAGGAAGAGAACCAAAACCATGTTACAGCTTGTGTCAGACTAAGTACTCTCAGAGAGAATCACACTCTTGTCATATCATTACTCAATAGAGTTCCAGTTAGCCAGTGAAATGGTTAGCAAGTATTTTCCGTGATATTTGATATTTGCCAAAAGTCGTCATTGGAGATCAATTTATTTGTTTGAATTCTTAACCTGCTACCTTATGAAGTTATTTTAATTTTTATTTAAATTTCAAAATAATTAAGACAGATTGTTCTTGATTACTGTTTTAGATTATAAACCTCTTTGTTGCTGTCATAATGGATAATTTTGATTATTTGACACGTGACTGGTCTATTCTGGGTCCCCATCATTTGGATGAGTTCAAAAGGATATGGTCAGAGTATGACCCTGAAGCAAAGTAAGTTAGATCATTTCTCTGATAAGATTTAAGTGGTAAAAACAATAAAAGCAGAGCATAGTATATTCTTTGGGAATGGATGTGCATTTGGTAACTGATATATGTTGATTCTAGGGGAAGGATAAAGCATCTTGATGTGGTTACGTTACTGAGACGCATTCAGCCACCACTTGGTTTTGGCAAATTATGCCCTCACCGAGTGGCCTGCAAGGTGGGTTTTAACCTATTTTCTTTCTGGGTTTTTCTCACAGTTCATTCGTATATTCAATTCTGCACCATGTGACATGTATGCATAGTAATCGTGTCTGTTCACAAGCTCTCCCTTGCTCTCAAGTTTTCCTGTTTTTTTCAGGCTTAACTAAAACCACTAAAATTAGTGTCTTCTCTTAGCGTGCTCACTTGAGTAGTTACACAGAACATCAAAATGAAAGGGATTGGTCTGTAAATTTTATCATTAGTGTATTTTTGTGACGTATATGCACTACCTCATCCCAGCATTTCTAGTGACCCAGTGTCACATAGAAGACTACTTCGACCCACTGACATTTCTGATTTCTTTTCAGTCCCAAGGCCAAGAGGGTGGTAACTTACTTTAGTTGACAATGAAGTTTTGATACAGTATTTTAAAGATGTGTTTGTGAGAAGTTTGCTGCCCATGAAGCATAGAAATGAGACTGAAGGGTGGGGACTACAAGATGATAAACCAAGCTGAAGTGCAATACAGCATGTAGCAGTGGACGAGAAAAAATTAAAGGGAATATAAAGTGATGTAGAATGTCAAGCACGAGGTGTAATTTAGATGAGGATCAATTGCATTTTAATACAAAAGTTAAAAGCAATACAAAGGAGATGAATAATTATTATGTTACTTGAGGACTACAGAACTATGGATATTGTGGGTTTAGCAATTTCAGTAGGAATAAGATCAAGCCTTTTAACTAAAGGATTGTTACAAGAGCACTGTCATTTGGATTTGGTTTATATCTGTTTTATAAATAGGTAAGTTGATGTATAAAATGCTGGGTTCAAATGGAATGCCAGAGGGCATACTTAAAGCAAATCTATATCTGTATGTGATGATAAATTATGTAATTTAAACTAGAATAGAAGAAAGTCAAAGTCAGAGATTAGGAAAATATTTTAATAGTTTAACTAGTGTTTTCCAGACAGACAGGATCACAGTGATAGCACTGTGAAAGAGGAACCCTGTAGTTCAGGGATGGACTAATCCAAAGAGGAAAGCCCCTTTCACACTAATTTAGTGTAGATAGCATGAGAGATGCACAGCATCACTGGAGAGTTACCTGAGAAATGAACCAGCTTACATGGGACAGAGCTGGTGCCCTGGTTCTTATGGAGCATGAGGCTGGAGCAACATGTGGGAACATGACTGCAACTGGAGAGCATGCTCTTCAATAACTGCATTTATGCTCAATACTTGTATCGTGTGACTTCTAGCCATAGCCAGACAGTAGGTTTACTGTTTGCAAATTAACTCAATAAATAGCCATGAAAACTAGTGGATAGTTTTAGCTTTTGTATGAATATGGATTGATTAATATCAGAAAGAAGTAATATTGGGTGGTTATAATACCTAGATAGGATGGAAGACTTAACTTGTTTTGAAGACATGTATAATTTTGAATGTGTCAGCTTTTCAAAAATTAACATTACAGGAGTTTTTTCCAAAAAAAGTTGCAGAAAAATTTGTTTTCTTTTTCTCATTTACAGAGGTTAGTAGCCATGAATATGCCACTAAACAGTGATGGAACCGTCATGTTCAATGCTACTTTATTTGCTTTGGTGAGGACTGCTCTAAAGATAAAAACAGAAGGTAAGGTTCTTAGCTGTAAAGCCTTTACTGCACTGGTCAAATGGTACAATAAGGAAAAATTACAGTTTATTTTATTCATTTTGTTGGATGTGAGTAAGGCTGCCTTAGTCTTCCTGGATTCTTTTTACTTCTGGATTGTGGGTTCTATTCACTGGTGCTGGAAAAGATTTTCTAGAAAAAGAAACAGATGGTGAGGGAAAAGCCCAGGAAATCTCAGAAATTATTGTATGCTTTTACCTGATCAAATAAAAACATGTAGCAGTGGCATACAGAAGTTCTAGTGCAAGGAATGAATGAGTTACACTTTCTGTCCAACCAAGATGCTCCTTCCTCCCTGCTTTTGAACTGGATGCAGATTTGCACCCTTGAAAGCAACATCCCCAGATTGGTTGAGGCCAGTTCTGAGTAGGCTTAATGGCTTTCTGTCACATACATGGGAGAAGGAAAAGTTTTAAAAGTAGTAGTATGTTTCAAAGATTTTTGCTTGGTATTTTCATATATTTTTCCTTTATGTTATCACCCCTTTCTACTCTGTGTTCTGTGTCTTCTGCCATTCTCAGCAGAATGAGTTCCACTGCCAGTAACAAACTAACGAGATTAAGCTCCTTGAGGCATTGCTGTGGCTTAGGTGAGCGCTGAGAAAAAGCTCGGTGGTCAGCTGCCTCAGCTTGCAAGCGTGTACAGCTGGTTAATTGTTATGATTAAACAAATAAAGTCTCAACTTCAGATCACAAAAGAAGTGACTTGCAAAGAATCACAGAATGTTAGGGCTTGGAAGGGATCTCAAAAGATCATCTAGTCCAGCCCCACAAGTCATCCCTTTCTGTGCCATTTAGGTTATTAAGCAGTTCAGGTTATTAAGCAGTGTCAGAGTAGAGTAAAATTCTGTAAATGACTGTTGACCTCTGCAGGACTTCACAGAGTGATTTGAAAGCCTAGTACCTCACTGGGTTATACCCTTTCTTCTCTTTAGTTCTTGTAGTATTTTCATCTCCTACTTCTTGTAGCTTAGGCTTGCTACAAGGCATCCTTATCACTGTCTTAATTTGTATATGGCTAATAAATATCCAAAGGATCATTCCTTGCAGCTGATTGAAGCCTAATTGCCATATTCTGTTTTTCTGTTTCGTTGCCACAGGTAACCTAGAGCAAGCAAATGAAGAACTTAGAGCAGTTATAAAGAAAATATGGAAGAAAACGAGCATGAAGTTACTTGACCAAGTTGTTCCTCCAGCTGGCGGTCAGTCTGATAACCTTT
This sequence comes from Apaloderma vittatum, assembly GCF_000703405.1. NCBI lineage: Eukaryota > Metazoa > Chordata > Aves > Trogoniformes > Trogonidae > Apaloderma > Apaloderma vittatum. The sequence continues at coordinate 44,549 of NW_009702936.1, read as the reverse complement.
GCAATGTGCTATTCTCTGTGCCTTTTGGTCTTTCTAGATTGTTAGGAACCAAAGAAATAAAATCACTAAATTTTGCAATTATAATGTCATTGAAGGACAATAAACAATAATAAAATAGATATCGAGAGAATTATATCCTATTACACTAGATAATCGTATAGGACTGATAAAACAACTTCCTTAGATCAAGAAGAGGAAAATGCTATGCCTGTTTTCTTGCTTGAAAAGAACACCTTATTAGAGCTAAATCCTAAAATTCTATTTTGAATCATTCAACAAAATAAACTTAGTTATATTTCAATGCATTGAGCAAAATAACATGTTTTGTACTAATTAAGCTTGACAATGTACACTACATTATAGCTTATGTCTTTGTATATGTTGAATACTTCTGGGATAAAACTAAAAAGCATTAATTGCTAGCTTAGAGTATTTTCTTGCTAAGTGAGTGGAGCAGGAGGCTAAATTACCTCAGTTACACTAGTTTAAACCAGAGCAGTTCCATAGTCAACAGACAATGGAAATGGTCCAGATTTAACCAGTGTGACTGAGATACAAATACGGCCCATGAAGAAAGTTATCTAAATTCTAATGATACCAACACGTTTGTGAGAACTACAAGGCACGTGTATTAGTTGTTCCTACGTGCTGGAAAATGACATGTCAGGTATTTGTTACATCTCTCTTCTTAAATATATATATTCTGATATATATTTAGCCTTTTCTTCAATATATACATTTTTATTAATATGCTGTAGTGTAGGTTTTTAGATGACTGGTTTTTACTCGCTTTTTCAAGTTTTAAAGGTGCAGGATCTGTCACACTGTCACCCACACCCAGAGTTTATTTATCCAGACAGCCAGTGCCTGGATCCATTGTAACCATCTGGGATTTCGTGTAGTTTATTGTACTCTTACAGCCTTGTGGCAGCTTTCGAGGCTGATCAGGCTCAGGGCCGCAGGGCTGGGTGCTGGTGGTGGAGGCTGATGCCTCCACAAAGGTGGTGCCCGCCTCGCAGGGGATGCCCAGCACCCTGTGCGCCATCACCCGGGCAGCAGCAGCAGCAGCGTTGGCTTGGGTGCTGTCACTGTGGTGACTGCCAGAACATAGTGGGGACGAAAGCAAAAAAAAATCTAGCCAATGTGACTATCCAAAGGGGAACTGATACTGCACATTTAAAACAACTTTTTGTGTTCTACTCTTGTTATTTTTAGCCTTACACTGAAGTGCTTGCATGGCATAGATGAATTGCTTTGTTCTTGTTGTAACTATGTGCTTGAGCTTTTTCTGCAGCCTCTGTTCCTTTCAACTGTGAGTCTTTCCGAATATTCTGAAGCAATTCTGTTTTAGGGTGGTGGCATGGAATTAGTGTTGCCTCTTGCCAACTTTATTCCCCTACATTTTTTAATTGAAATAGAGGAGCATGCTTCAGAATAGCGAGCTGTGCCTGCCTAAATCAATCTGACAGAGAATCTGTAAAGATTGCATACCTAGAACTAATCTTACATAGTAACTCACTGTTAACTTCAGCTTCCTTTCATTGCTGAATATAAGCTGTATATTTATTTTCAGCTATACTAAAATTCATTGCTAATATTTATTCTGCAAATGCAGTAGCTCTTCAGTGTAGCTAGCAGGCTGAAAACCTCATCACTGCTCAACTGACAGGAAACAGCGTGGCTTCTGCAAGCCACTATAAATAAGAACATGTTGGGAAGTCCTTAAGACATTTATTATGAATTTATTATTTCAGTTTGATTTGTTTCTCTGTGGACCTTGTTGTGACTTCCCTGAAAATTGAAAATATTGTAACCTACCTAGAAAAAAAGAGGAATATGGCTATTTTACATTCATGTGCCATAGGAGTGTAAAATAGCTTGGGATACAGTAGAAATCAGTTCCTATTGGAGCTTAATATTAATAGACAATTGTATGTGACAGTAACACCAGTGACAGCTGATAATAACAATCTGATGGGAGACAGAAAATTCTTCTCAATGTAAATCAACAAATTGTCAAAATTCAATGTGTTAAAAAGACTTGCACTTAAAAGTACTTAGCAGTCTATTTTAAAAGGTTCTTCTCCAGTATTACTTTTGCTGGTATTACTGAGGGCTAGATCCTTTGTGTGCTCATGGCCATGCCTCCAGAACACAAACAGAACGATTATTTGCAGAGCAGAATGAAAATAATCAGTATAGTATTTATTTCCTGAATTATAAATAGATGCATTTGAAATGAACAATTACTTAATTATTGGTACTGGTTGAATAACTCATAACCATAATTTCATTAAACTGTTAACAGCAACACATTTTCAGTGCTGAAAAATTAAACTGCTTTGCAAAAACGCAGAATGTCAGTCAAATGCCTGAACACATGAATGAGGTAACAGTCTTGGGAGAGTAGAGAGTAAGAGAAATACATACAACTCAGAGATTCACCTGTATTCTCTAAACTCCCCAGTCTCTACCTCAATCCCATTTAATCCTGCCTAATACTTTTTGCCCTGTTCCAAAAACTTCCCAGTGAAACAGTTCCTTTTGCTGTCACTAATTGTACTTACAGATTTGTCTCTTCTGTGGTCAGTTACGCTTAGCTGCCTCCCTATACCTGTCCATATCTGGCTATATGTGTGTTACTCAAAAAAACAACGTCAAGGATGGCTCCCCTTGGCCAGGCTTCAGTTCTTGTGTGCTCGTGTCTGCAGCACAACTGACTGTGCCTGTGATGTACACACGCACGATGTTGGTACATACTGACCTCGGCATGGACAGTTCAGCGAACTGGTAATGAATGCATTCAGCTACACGTTTACAGAAAAGCTGATGCGTGCCCAGAGTGCTCAGTAAGGGCCTTGCATTTCTGCCTACTGAGACTTTGCAGCTATTATAATCTCGGGTACAGTCAGTAGTCGTGCAATGTCGTAGCCTGACTTGAGACATGCTCTAAGTGCAACCCGTAGTAGTATATGTTATATCAAGTCTGTTACTTCTGTCTGCTTGTTCTTTCTGGGAGCTATTTGCTATATCACTTCATCAAAAATTCTGTTCAAATACTTGAAACAAAATAGTATAAAGGATGGGGAAAGGCTTTGAGGAGTTTGACCAAAGCTACATTGCAGATCAATGCATTCAGCTGAACTAAGGAAGGCAAGTTTAGGTTAGATGCTTTGTAAGAGATCTCTTCCTCATACAAAACACCATTAATCTCCCGCCCAGTTGCCAAGGGAGATTACAGATAAACGTCAAAGCAAATGTTCATAAAAAGTTTAGAAGTTAGGTTTGTGGAGTCAATTGAAAAGCTTTTTACCGCTGAGACCAAATCTGTAGGCTCATGGACTTGTGAGCTGTGGAGCTGGGGGCACTTGGACCTTTGAAGAGAACGTCAGTGTTTGGCAGAACAGGCTCTGTGTGCTAATGTATTTCCTGCAACAGACTGGTCTCCCAGCCAAGATTTTAAAGCTATTAATTACAATTATTTTTTGCTTTGGTACAGTTAAAGACAAATAAAATGCTTGGAGAATATATCCTTGCTACATTCTTACTGTTGTACTTTCTCACATGCATGCAGCCCACTTTAAATATTATAATGAGAGAAGCTTGTTTTCAATGGTGGATAATTCGTTTTGAGACAAGTTTTGTCACAGAGGTAGAAATGAGTTTAAAGCAGTATTGTACACAGATTGGATTTCCCCATCCTTTTTATTGATGTGAAAGAAAGTCACAAAAAGAAGAAAGTTATTTAAATTTAAATTAGCAAAAGATATTGAATTACAGGTAAAGATATTATTAGAGACACTGTCATTAGTTAGATACATTGGTACGTATTATTGATAAAATGAAGATATAAGGAAACTGTTTTAATCAACTGTTAATGTATGATGTTACAGGATATGACAATAGATTGGAGAATTTGCTTGACAATTAGAAAAAAAATGTGTTTAACAGAATATTATCATATGTAAAAAAACAACCACAAAACAAAAAACCCCAAAACCTCAAGTCTATCCTAAACCTCCTTTAGAGAATTAAAATATGGAGAACACAAATGACATACAACTAAAAAAAAATAATTCCATAATTTCCAACAAAGATGTGTTCAAATGTGTCTGGGCCCATTAGATTTTCCATGTTTAGTCAAGTCACAGCTGGATAGAGTAACCCAGGTCCTGAGATGTGGTAAGCACCCAGCTGTCCCAGCAAGGGAAACTGGACTGACGGGAACTTGCTGCCCATTGGGAGGTGGGTCCTGACAGTGGAGAGAGCTCGGAAGCCTAAAACACACCAGCCCTCCTCTGTGCTGGGCAGTAGCCAACTAGCAACCGTGTTGCCAGTAGCTGTGCCCAGGTACTGAAATAAGTCAAGAGACAGCAACACAGCAGAAAGGGAGATAGCTAACTTCATGCCAGGTAACCCCAGGGGGAAAAAAAGTGTGTGAAAACAAAAGCAATGTTTTTGAACAGAAAACTGTTCCTAGTTTTCTGGCAAGCATTCCTCATCCAGAGATCAAACATGCACAGCTGAGTTATTAACAGGACTCATAAAACAGGCACCTACATTCTTAAGAGGCTGTGAACCAGGCAATT
>NW_009702936.1:36799-39929 GCF_000703405.1 Apaloderma vittatum | reverse complement strand
AGCAGGTATCTGCCTTTGAACGCTGAAATTTGAATTTTGTTCACAACAGTGACTCTGTAAATCTGCTAGGTTTTAGTGCACTTGCTGTTTGCCTGCCTTTTGAACTGTGCTAAATTAACTAATTTCTATTAGCATTGCAGACCTATTACAGGACAATAATATGGGAAGGCACTGTTTGTATTTACTAGTATCATCACCTGCTGTCCAGAAAGTGGCTAAGGACCACGTCTTCATTTAAACAAAAGCTTTATAGGAAATCTTTAGAATTGTATCCCCTATGGGAGTTCCTCAGAGTCTGGAATCTTCTCTTATTTGGTGACAATAAGATAGGAGAAGATAGAGCCTAACATGAGCGTCTGGAACAGAGACGAAGTTCAAACTAGAAGGTGTTCAGATATTACAGTGAGGGCATGAAACCAATGAAAAAATATGGATAGCGAAGCCAGCTATAAAGATGTTGAAGTCCTTATACTATAAGAGCAATCCTATATTGATGCACTGACTAAGCAAATTTGATTCAGCAGTGAGTAAAAAAAAAGATGTAAGCAGGACGGGTTTTTTTTTTATAGAGTCACTCTTATGAACATAAGTCTATGTAGCTTTTATTTTAATCTTTTTTATTCCAAGTAACTAAAGCCAGTCAGCTTCTGTTCATATACAAACATGTTTATGGTTTTGTTAGAAACTTACATGAACTTACTTAAAAGTCCTGTGTTAAAACTACTCTATAAAAGTATTGAATTTTCTTCCATATTCAGGATGAGTTCTCTTGACCGACTGAGGCTAAACTGCTTGCTAAAACATTGCTTTTAAGCTAGTTACAGGTCCCATTGTTGTAAGCTGGAAGCATAGAACCTATTGCACCCATCACATTTTCCCCGTCAATCAGATCTGAGTGTACAGGCTATTGATAAATGTGCTGATTTGGGAGAGATCTGTCTGGTCTGTTCATTTAGATGATGAGGTAACCGTGGGGAAGTTCTATGCCACCTTCCTGATACAGGACTACTTTAGGAAATTCAAGAAACGCAAAGAACAAGGACTGGTGGGGAAATATCCTGCGAAGAATACCACGATTGCTCTGCAGGTGATTTTGTTTTTACATTTTTAACTAACCATTTTGTGAGCTTACTTGAAATAGCAGGTAGATGAATATTGATGATTGTGCAGTGCTGCAAGGATTTTATTTAGCTGGGATACTTTTGGCCTTTGTTCATCAGAAACGTAAAACGTAATCCCGCTATGCTGTCTGTTCCGAGGTAAGTGCGAAAAATTATTCTCTGTGGATAACTCACACAGTAGCAATGGTTATAAAATTCCTTAGCAAGTCTAGTTGATACATCTCAATCTGAAGTTGCTAATGTAAAGTGAGATAAATGAACTTTTGAGTAATTTTGGTTCTTCGTTTTTCTTTAGCTTTTTCTTGTGTTCTTAAAATGTTATAAGCCAGTTCACGGATAACTTCCCGATATGCTTTATCTCATAGTAAAGAGGTTTTTGTGCAGTATCGTTTTTCATCTTAATTCTCATTGTTCTTTTTCTCTTCCACTTATGATTACTGGTAAAATACCTTCCTATCAGTCTGTTTTAATATTCGCAAATTTTGAACTTCACATTCATAAATTTCTTTTATACAAAGTAATATGCATTAATGTCATATACTTCTGTCTGTCTCTTAAAAGAAGCTGTCGAATGGAAACCAGGAAAATAGATTTGGCCATCTGTGTCTCAACGGGCCTGCAGCAAGCAGTCCATAGAGTATATGTGATCTTAAAACTTCTGTCCAGTGATATTACGAACTTCTGTCCTTTGTGTTATGAACTTTGACACAAGCAAATGGAAAGCTGTCCTCAAATAATTCCAGACATCATACACTGCACCATTTTTATTGCATTGGGACTTCCTGAACTTCTATTTGTAATAGGTAGATTCTTACAAACTATAAAGATGTTTAATGTTTCTGATAGTTTTTTATTCTGATGCCAAAATTTAGGAGTGTATTGTGAAAAATCCTTTCTAAAAAGGGAAAATGTGTGTTAACCTGATTCAGATACTGTTTCCTTTGTTAAAACTCCTGCTAGTTTGTACTTTTATCTTTGCTGTCTTAAGCGGGTTATTTGTTTTATTTCTCTCTTCTAAGAATGTCTCTGCTGGCAGCTCTGACACACGTTGTCTCTTCTCCTCTCTCTTTTCATCTTTCTGTCTTTTTCTCCCCATTTTCCTCTGTTCTACTTTTGTCTATCTAAAGAAATCAGTAGTGACTCATTTTGATTTACCAAATAAAAGTGGAAATGCAGTTTCAGAGAAACCTGAATCCTATGGTTGGGAAAAAGCCCAGTCTTAAGGGTTTCTAATCAAGTATACATATATATAATTATATATATGATTTTATATGTATAATTCAATGTAGAAAACTACAGCAAGTAAAAAAGCCAGAATAATAATAGAATTATAACTATAGAATTATATAGAATGATAATTATAGAATAATTATATAAAATACAGATTTATAACAGACCTGGATATATTTCTGAAAGGGATGTTGTACTTGAAGAAGGATTTGATCTCTTCTAATCAATGCCCCTGAGAGCAGGCCTGGAGAGTGTATTTTAAGGAAGTTATTACAAATGATCACAGAGGATCTTTTTGGCCTTATGTAAAAAGCTGATGTCTCTCCATTTTCAGCCTCTTCATTCCACACTTGCTTTGTAGAGAGCTTAAATGCTTGTAAAACTTCAGTGTTTTAAAACCCCTGTGTTCTTAACAACCATTTTTTCCAGAATATGTTATGGGTATACCATCAACTTGTTATTCAACTTAAGGAATTAGTTGAATGATCTGTGAATTGCTTGTAACTATATGAGGGTATTATTTCAGTTCTTGGAGAGCTAATAGTAGCTATTCTTTCCATTTATTCTCTCAAATGCTCTAAGTAAACTGATCTTTACAGATCTTTCTGGTGAACGGTATACTGAAAAAAGGAGAAGCATGCAGCGTCACTGTCTCTCATCCACTTTCTTAGGGAAATTGTGATGACTTATGTCAATACAAGTCACGCCTCCATTGTAAACACTGGAATTCCATGTAACAGTTATGGTGGATTTTATGTCTTTATCATGCTGTTCCTGCT
>NW_009702936.1:30339-36768 GCF_000703405.1 Apaloderma vittatum | reverse complement strand
ATGAATTTACTATTTATTTATATATCTCACCTAAACTTATCATACACACTGTGTGTACAGTAGTGCAGCACCCGCCGTGGCTTACTAAGGAACGTGTGGAACAGATTGTGAACACAAAAAAGTGTCAGTCAGGTTTCTCTCTTCTCTGGAGGGAAGAACTATCCTCAGCTACACCTGAGTCCCTGTCATTGAAATCTGCCAGTAAATATTTATTTTTATCCTTGGCTGTATTTACCTTATCTTCTTGGTTTTTTCCAAACTTTCTTTTTTAAATTAGAAACTTCACATAGCAAGGGCAGGGACATGACTTCAGCAGCAGCTTTTCTTTAGTTTCTTCTTTAACTAGTTAAGATTTTGCAGTACCTAGTAGTCATGACAATACCCCTGCAAACAGCTTCTGAACTGCTAGAAGAGATGAGAACAGCAGAAGCTGACCAAGTCTGTCTTTTGTTGTTCAAGCTCTGTCATTCAGAACCTTCTTAATTAGAAATTGTTTGCCTAAAGCTTTAAATAAGATTAGGAAAATAATTGCATCAGCCTACTGTAAGAAAAGGCTTTCCAGCCATCCTGTTCCCCTGTTTGTAAAGAACAAGGCCAACTATGTTTTCACCTTCTTGTCACCATCTCACCCTACTGCAGACCAGTGGTCATGTTGCAATCCTTAAAAAAATCAACAGATAAAAAGCAATATCACCTGGTCTTGTTTGTGTCAAGACCTTGTATGAGCAATAAATGTTCTTGTACTTTTGCTGACATCTGTAGCTTTCTCTTGGGGCGGCTGGAATTACCTGCAGAATTAGTCAGTTATTGCAGAGCATGCTTCCTAAGGACCTTATAAACCCTGCAATTGCTGCATTATCTAGCCTGGCCTTATCTCCTTTCTCCTGCAAGAAAGGGAGAAAACAACATGCTATCAAGTTTTACAATCCCTTTCTAACCGTTGAATGAAGCAAGAGGCGAGTTAGAGTTTTATGATCCTGTTGATTGCTATAGTTGGCCATGTCACACTTTTCCTGGCTTCAAGGAGCAAACATCCACTTTGAGACAGAAGGTAGCTGCTCCTTGTGACAAAACTCATTTGGGGTTTTAATTCTCAGGACAAATATTGAGGCAACAGATAAGTTTACGTCATCATTTTCTCGTTTTTGATGGGAATGTAACGGAATGCTCTTTAATGTAGATCGGTCCTTTTTGCCTTCCTTTGTTACTCATGTTCTCAGTGGTATTTTAGGGGTTTTTTTTGTTTGGTTGTGGTTTCTTTGCAATAGTTTTGTTTACTGCTTTTGAAGATACTGAATGGGAAACCATGTAACTGTCAGCTGACCTAAGGCACTGCTTCTTCCAAGATAGTTATGCCTTCCTTTTTTATGTTTAACTAGTCCTTTGGTTATATTCTAGGATATTAAGTCAAATGCCTTGTTTTTAGCTAACACTGTTTAAAACATCTACTACTTGTGCATCTGTTTCTGAAGGAATGTGTTTGGTTAGGCAGAAAAATTATGTGCAATAATTTATGAACTTTGATGTTTAAGATAAAAGGTTTTGTAGAACTGCAAAGCTAAGTCTTCACAATATTGCAACTAGAATTCAAGGTCACAAGAAGGAATGTTGTAAGTAAGAAAAGCACTTAAAAAATCTGATATAAAAGATAAGGAGTCATCTACACTACCTTCAGTTAGTTAAAGAGAATTGCATAACATAGGACAAATTTCTGTGGGCTCAGGAAAGTCCAGTGAAGTTTTCTGGTGGTCTGCTTTATAAGTCTCTTTTTCAAAAAGTGTTGGAATAAATATTTTCTTGGAAGCCACATTAGTTATCTAAAGATTCAGCCTGTGGACTGAGGAGGATTAGAATATTTTTCTAGCACTTTACAGCCAAGTTACTACAGCAAAATTTACTTTATCAAGCCTCTTATTCCACTTGAACCAGTTTTTAGTGTGTATTTGTCAATAAAATACTCCTAAACTTCCAGGAACTTTTATCATCCTTTGACTTCTGGAGAATGCAAGGGATGTACTTTTTTGACACTTTTAAAGAATATTTTGTTATGTATAGTCATGCAGTTATTGAAAAGCAATTTTGAGCTAGGGGAGTTCAGTGGCCTGGGGAAATAATGAATAGCGTTCTTAGGCTTTCTAGGTATTTTACTTAACCCTGCTTCTTTACATACGCACCTCTTGCATCCTTAATTACTTAGTTACAATGCTAACACTCTCTAATGGAATTTTAAATAATGTTTAAAAAATTAGAACTAGTGAAAAATGTTTTCTGTTGGTTTAGGTTCTTCCTTTACTATATTGCTTTGTAAAACAAAGATAATCATAACTTGCAGTATATATCAGCTACCTAGCCCTGGTGGTATTTATGTATCTGACTTGAGTGATAAAGATGTGCACAGACAGCGAATCACGCTAAGGCAGTCCTCTTGGCTGCTCCTTCTCTGACGTGAAAACATGAGAAAATATACAAAATATCAAGAAAAAGCAATAAGAAAATAAGGTGTAATTGTTGGGGGGTTTTTTGCGGGGTTTTTCTTTTTTTGTTCCCTCCAAGGTTCTTCAATTCTGCTTTCACTTTGAAATGAGCTGCACTTTTCATGCACTGCAGTTAAAACTGCTGCCTCTGTCTTTTTGAAGCTATTAAGTAAGAAGATGTTATAGTTGATCAGTGATAAGAATTTAACAGGACTGAATAATCTGAAATTTCTATGGAATTCTCTACTGGGAAGACTAACAGAGCTTTAAAAACACCTGTTGTAAATATTTTTTTTCTTCTCCATTTCTTTTTAACCTACTAGAATTTCTCTTCTCTGCAAGGTAGTAATACTTGGTCCTTAATGTGATAAAACATTTCTCAGAAATGCCTCTTTCACTATGCAGGTGGCTCTTTTGCAGTAGAATATTTGGTTGTTAGTGTAACACGCTAAACTAGAGAAGGAAAAGGAGTGATAGTGGTGGGTGAGCAGATGTTTACTTCTGTAAGAGATTTACTTCAGCTGTGTTGAGCATTTGATCGGACTCTTCCAGGCACCGTAATGTTAGGAGTGGTTGTGTCTGTGTCTTGGGACAGTGTAGAAGCTGTAAAATCAGCAGCTTCGGAGTTAACACTAGACTAAGTACAAACTAGATATTTTTGCCATTATGGCTTTAGGGGTTTAGACACCCATCCTTTTCCTGAATTTTATTTGATTGCATGAGACCAAAACTTGTCTATTTTGTCAAGAGAAATGTCACTGCAGCTTCCTCATTGATTGGGGCCAGAACCTAGACCCAATTGGAATAAAGAAAACAGGTTTTTCTGATAGTACATTTGAGAAATGTGGCGAGGGGAGAAAAGTAACAGTAATTTGGGCTAGGTCAGGAGATTAGAAAGGAGCTCCCTGCAAAACTCGATTTTATTTTGTGAATGCCAGAGCATGCAGCAGGCATGAATGCCCTTGCTTACGCCACAGCACTTGCATTCAGGGTGATTTTTAATCTGTACACCCGTTTTTTCAAGGATGCAGCGTTTGCTGTTAGCCTAGCACAGGCTGCTCTTTGGGTGCATGAGGTCAGAGAAGAGGAAGGACTCCAGAAAGCAAAGCGGTCGTGGGCATTTATTGGCTCAGACTATTCAGTGAAGTCCCTTTGACATGAAGTGTCAAATTCCTCCTCGCTCAAAAAAGGACACTTCAAATTATAACCAACAGCAACTTTTTGTAGTGATGGAAATTTGTATTGAACCAAACAGCAGTCGCATTGCTAGTAGAAGAAATGTTAAGTGAGGCATGAACAAGTTTAATTACTTTTATCTCACCCTTACAGTGAATTAATTAATTCTGCACTGTTTTTCCTAGGGACAATACTTACTGTAAACTATGTAACATTGACCTCTATATTTCACATTTACTTACATGTAACTCGCTTTATTCATATATAGCAATAAAAGTTAAAGGATATTTTCCTTCACACCACAAGTACACAAATAATGATTTATTGAGCTGAATTTGATTTTGGGAACATGTTTCAGATGAAATAAATTATACTTTTTTCTCTCTGCAAGTTTTGTAAGTAATATCAACCCTGCAGTAAACACTAAAAAAAAAGAAAAAAAGGCTAGTGATCAGCTTGAGGGGTTAATACATTGCTCAAGTTCAATTTAATTGTGCTCCTGTGTTCATGTTATGTTCACAGGAGGGCTTGGCTTGAAGGGAGTGTGGGTTTGACCAAAAGCACGGAGCTTTTGGTGCTTGTAGAGCAGTGCTCTCAGCTGCAGCGTTAGAAGATGGGCTCTGCGAAGATGAGTAACACTGGGCAATCGAGACTTGACTACTATGTCTCTTACGTTCACTGCTATAGCGTAGGTCTATTCAGCTATTCTTCTGCATGCTTATTTCCTTACTTCAGTAGTTCTTGCGTTGTATTCTGTTCATACTAACCTCAGCTTATTTTTCTGTTAAAAGTGTCAGTGTAGCTTTGAGGATTTTTGTTCTTTTTGGTTTTCTTTGCTCTGATATAAGCAGGTACTAAAAAACGTGTTCATTATCTACAAATGTAATGGTTTATATAAACATTTTTAGAGTCGTGGACTGTCAGTGTTCTGAAGCTCTGAAGACCTAAATGTTTAGAATTCATGCTAATGCTTTATTTCAGATCGAGTGAGTTTATATAGCAATACAAATCATTCTTCTAAAATCTGTGAAGCAAAGCTTCCAAGTGTCTCTTCCATTTCCTGGTATCACTATAAGATGCCTCAATAGAGGGAGCACTGTGTAATTTATGTGACTAGAAATAGTGTAGACAATATTAAATATTATTTAAATAAGGGTATTGTGCTTGCACATGTTAAACTAAGTTTAAACTGCATCTATATGTGGCTTGCACCATACCTCAGAATGGATGTAGGATGAGTTTAGATACAGGGAAAATTATGTTTTTGTAGTTCCAGTATTTATAAGCGTTTAAATATTTTTCTATAGCTTGTGACTCTGCAGTTTTGCACTATACACAAATTTCTTAATATAAGGCATATGTCTAAAACGGTGTTACTATTTTATGCATACTGCACATGTAGAAATTTGATTTAAAATCTATCTGGCATTTGTTAAGTCTTTTTCATGTGTTTAACTGTTAAATTTTTTATGTTTAACTTTTAAATAGTTTGATGTTTTGGCATGAGGTGATTTACAAGCATCTTCAAGCTTATTTCTCTCTAAATGTCCAATTCAGAAATACAGTTATTAGTCATATGACTTTTTTTCCTCACAGAGGGACTCAGTTCTATTATTTCAGCATTTGAAAGCACCTGTGTGTCTTCTCAGTGTTGTGTCAGAGATGGGGGCCTCATTAATTGTCTTTTGAGATGCTATTTAGGGGACAGCACTGGTGTATTAGTGCCTTGTGCCATCTTGAAAACATTGCAGGTGCTATTATGCCTCATAAAGCACAGCTGCACTGAATTATCCTGTTAATTTGAAGTCATCTTGTGCATTTATGGGAAAGCCCATTTAAAGACATGCTTGGGTTTATTATGTAATTATGTTGCTCAGTGCACTTTGTGTGACTGCCTTCCTAACTAACTGTTGGACTAATGCCTCTCATCTTTGTCATGCCTACAAGGAAAAAATAAGCATTTTGGGGAGAAAGTGTCTGAATAAGAAATAACTTCTTTTTGCAAACTTCTAGTGAAATCTCTAAAACAGAATTAGAGGCAGTCAAACACAGTAGCACTAATCTCATCTTCCTTTGCTTCAAAGGAACAGCAACATAGAAAAACCTGAGTAGAAGCAGCAGATGTCCTCTTGCACAACAGCGTGAAAAATTCAATGACGCAGTTTTTATCAGTGTTATTGCTATAGAGCTGGTGCCTAAACATGTCTCTTGCATGGTTTATCTGTTCCATTGCAGGCTGTTTCATCTTCCAGTGTCTTTGATGAAAATAAAGTTTGCTGAAAGGTATTGGGTAAATGCACATAAAGATTAACGCCCGTGTAAAAAAAAATTTTTTTTTTCAGTTACACAAATGTTTTTGCCTAATGTAGCTGTATAACAAATAATAATACTCTCTTGGAATGTTATAGATTAAAAGAACTGAGAATTTTGTGTTTTGCAATATTCTGGGATTACTAAACAGATTTTGTTAGAAATGTGAGCCACCTGACTGATTTAACAGCCTTGTGAGCCAGGCAGGTTTCCAGTCTGGTGAGCTGAGATGGGTTTAGATGTATATATGATGGCAGAACTGGCCTCCTGCTTCTTGCAGTCAGCTGTTTTATCAGTCCATGCTACCTCTACAATCTTCTAAGAAGACATTGAATGTGGCTCAGAGAAGGCAGTTTCCTACTGACAGTTAACTACCAGTTCCTGCATTTTGAAATCAGCCCCACTTCAGTGGTAGTTGACTAAGGAGGGATTGTCTTGTCAGTAAGACCTCAGCATGAGAATATATCTC
>NW_009702936.1:0-30308 GCF_000703405.1 Apaloderma vittatum | reverse complement strand
AAAAAATTACCTCCTGCTGGGGCCCCCCCCTGCCATAAAATTTCTTAGATTACTTAGAATACTTTTAGACTACAGCAAGTAAAATGAGGCAGTACATGGGAATAGTCATTTTAACAAAAGTTCACAATATTATTGTAGGTAGTTCTGTTAGAGCAAATCAGCTGTGGAATATTTTAATTGGGAAAAGGAATGTAGAACCTGCAGCTTCAGTACTGGCTATGAGTGAATGAAACTGATTGATTTAGTTTAACTAACATATACTTTTATAGATGGTGATCCAGGTTTTAGTCTTCCACTGTGATTGTCACTGCAAGATGTCTGTTACATGAAAATGAGTATTACTGTAGAGAGATAAGATGATAGAAGCTGCCTCTTGAGTAAAGGAGTTAATTCACCAAGACATAAACCAGAAGGCAGTTGGAAACATAATCAAAATAAAATTACTATTGAATATGTTGCTGCCAGACAGATGGCTTTTCTCAGCTTTTAGGCCTATATTTGTGGGACTTTGTCACCATTTGGCAGCCAAGAGTATAAGGCAGTAGTTCTTCCCAGGGTTAAAATTTGTAATACTGCTGTCTTAGGAGTGTCATGTTCACAGGAGGGCTTGGCTTGAAGGGAGTGTGGGTTTGACCAAAAGCACGGAGCTTTTGGTGCTTGTAGAGCAGTGCTCTCAGCTGCAGCGTTAGAAGATGGGCTCTGCGAAGATGAGTAACACTGGGCAATCGAGACTTGACTACTATGTCTCTTACGTTCACTGCTATAGCGTAGGTCTATTCAGCTATTCTTCTGCATGCTTATTTCCTTACTTCAGTAGTTCTTGCGTTGTATTCTGTTCATACTAACCTCAGCTTATTTTTCTGTTAAAAGTGTCAGTGTAGCTTTGAGGATTTTTGTTCTTTTTGGTTTTCTATGCTATGATATATGCAAGAAGTGAGCATGAAATGCAAGTGACTACTCTTGCCTAATGACTGAATAACCAAAATGCTATAGTAATCCTCTGCTAAAGAAACACTGATTTTGCCTCTGCTAAATAAATAGAAGCTTTTGGTCTTCTACCTTGAAATCCATAACTTAAAATGTTAATTTTACTTCCCTTTAGCACTTTACAAAATGATGACATTAGCAACCTTTCTAAGGTCTTGACTGTGCAATTAGCATAAGAAGTGGGAGACAGCACTATGTATTCCTGAAAGTTATATTGTATATCAGCTCACTAGTAAATGATTTTTAGAACCTTTTTCAATTATAGCATAACTCTCAAGGTTCACCCCCGAAGAAGAAAATATAATTGCCAAATATATGTAGCTAATTTGATTAGTCAAAGGCTGTTTTGTGGAAGTGAAATACTGGTATGAGTGAAACCTGAAGAGGAACCTATAGTAAATCTTCAGTGTTCAGTACAGCTTTCTGGTTCATCCCTTTCCAGATTCTGATTCCCTAACACCGCGTTAATGCCGCTTTGCTCTCCAGCAAACCTGCTGTTTCCATTTTGAACTGAAACCTCGGTGCAATGCTGTTGTGTACTCCAGTGAACGTGTGTGGTGGGCAGCGTGAATGGGACCGAGCCACAGTTGCTGCCCTCTGGGGTCCTTCAGCTTCTGCAGAAAAATAATAAATCACATTTCTAGACCATAATCAAAAGTTAGGCCCAGTGCTGTGGCTTTTTAGTAATGCAAGTGTAGTGTTAGTAAAGAGCCAAAGAAATATTTGATTTCTTCTGAACCTGAGGAGGTAAAGTAGAGTTGGGAAGAGCAAGATTGCAATTTTTGCTTCTGACCATGACAGCCACAGTTAAAACAGGGAAAAAAAAATCCTTTCTGAAGTAAGTAACACCTATACAAAAGCACAGAATTCGTAACTCCGAGTATAATGTCTGTTTGCTCTCTAATGTGCAGGTCTGTCCTTGGCAGTTTCAGCATTATGCCTTTTCCTAAAGCTTGCTTGTGGTGGCAGGCTTGAGAGGAATATGAACTGACATACACTGAGCTCCATGCTACTGTAGCTACGTGATTTTCTGTCTTAAGCTTTAAACCAAATATCTCCGTATCACAGTGCAGTGCAGATGAGCTGGAATTATTTCACTGCTTTCTCTTCCATCTGAGCTCTGCTAAAACCGCTGTTGCTATAGCAAAGGTCTCCTTGTGTTTCCTTTGTGGACACAGGCTGCAAACATGTTTTTAACATTAAATATACATCTCATTGAAATGCATTTTATTATGGTTCTTGCTGATTACTTACACTTTCTTGTAGGATGAATTTTATTTCTATAGGTCTCCACGAATATCAGTGGTCTTTTAGTCACCATCTTCACTGGGATAATAAAGACATGTTCACCTCAACAGGGCTGTACGGGAATATAAACCTTTTAATAACACTAAACTGAAATGGTAGGATAGTAGGACATCTGTGGATGTCAGGATGTGAGAACTCGCTAACTGTCCTTTAAAATAAATCTACGCTCCTGTAATTAAAGAACAAAAAAAAGAATTTGCATTCCTAATGTTTTATGATATTGTCCTTGATTTAGGCAGGACTAAGGACACTTCATGATATTGGTCCTGAAATACGCCGAGCTATATCCTGTGACTTGCAAGATGATGAACCAGAGGAAAACAATCCAGAGGAGGAGGAAGATGTTTATAAAGTAATGTCAGAACAGCTATGTGAATTGTTTTATCATATGAGATTAAAGAATGAGCTTATCCCTGACTATGCAATAATAATAAATCTGTCCCCTTCAAATCAGCACGAAATAAATATTGTATAAATAGATCTAATTTTTATATATCTTTTAAAAATAGTGTTACCAGGATACTTGCATATCATCATAAATTTAGGTAGCAATTCCTGGAGTATGATTCTCCTTGCCCCTAATTTTCTTGTCATTAATTCTTTTTTATATTCTTTGGTGAATCCTAAGAAATGGTATAAACTGTATCATCTGAAATTTTGATAGTGGCAAAGTTCAAACTGGAAATATCTTAACATCTGCAGGGGTAGATAGGAAGAAGGCAATGAAGTTCTGTGCAGCCAAACCACATTAGGCATGGAGCCGCCTGTTTTAAAAGGAATGCCTTGAATTAGACAGAAGTCAAATTATATAAATGCCATTTCCAGTGTCCCATGAGGAAAATCAATAGGAATCAATCAGAAAAAAAAGATTAGTTTTCCTCTTTTACACTAGAGATATTCAGTCTAGTGGTGAACATATAAAATTGGTATTATAATGAGAAGCAATCTGCAAACCATTTGTCAGCCAGCAAGAAAACTTAATTTTTCCCAAGCATTTCAGAAGAAGCAGATGTAAAGGCACGCTTCTGCAGTAATGGCATCAGAAGCCTCATAGCTTGCTGTTGTCCTTTGCAAGAAAGGAGGATGTGGCACTGGACACAGTGCCACAGCTGCCATCCCTAGATGCATTTCTCTGCCAACCATCATTACCTCCTGTCTTCCCTAGATTGAGCTTCAAGACAGACTGCTGTCATCCAGGACCCACACCTGGCTAGACAGGGAGGCTACATAATCTGGGTCAGATGTAACAGAGAGCTGCATGCCACAGTCATAACTTAGCACTTCATTCTCTCTTTCACCATCCATTACACTCTCAGGGCTGATGAAGAGTTACTACTCTTTCTTGTACCTCTGCAAGAAGGAAGAATGGAAGCACAGAAGCTTAATGTTACCTCCTTGAGATATGCTTGCAAGCTGTTGCATGGCACTCCATCCTGTCTGAGTGACGCCTGTTGCAAACCGATGCTCTGGGGGAACAGGAGAGAATGCCACCAAAGTGTTCTCAGAAATTCAGCAGTCACGTCCCTTCCTGAGGAAGTTGGTGCATGTTCATGAATGGGAATCCGGTTTCTCCTGCGTAATTAAATGTGGAGAAAGCTGGATGTCACGTTTAGTTGTATGGAAAAAATAATAATGACCACACATTGGTTTGATTCTCAAATACAGATATTGTCATTATCACAACCACATCTCTGCCACTTCAGGAGATCCCATCTGAAGCATCATAAAATAGAAAGAAAAAATCACAGATTATTTGAAATGCTACTTTTGTTTGCATGTAGGAGAGAAGAGTAAGTTATCACTGTCAAAATTATGTTCTGTTAAGGTATCTGATGTAATTTTTTTCTTTTTCTTCCCCTGAAACAGAGGAATGGTGCCCTCTTTGGCAACCACATAAACCATATTAGCAGTGACAGACGAGATTCATTTCAGCAGATCAACACCACACACCGTCCCTTACATGTGCAGCGGCCTTCAATTCCATCTGCAAGTGATAATGAGAAAAATGTATATCCTCAGGCAGGAAATTCTATATACCACAATCATCACAATCACAACTCAGTAGGAAAGCAAGTTCCAAACTCGACAAATGCCAATCTCAATAATGCCAACGTGTCCAAAGTTGTTCATGGAAAGCACACACATTTTGGAAGTCGTGAGCATAGATCTGAAAATGGTTACCATTCATACTCCAGAACTGATCATGAGAAGCGTAGAAGGCCAAGCAGTAGGAGGTAAACTTACAAATATGTATTTGCTTTTAAATAAATTTATGTATTATAAATACAGTATAAGAAAACTTACACTACATGAAACTGATTCATATATGTGGCTTCATTTCTGTTGCCTACTGATGTATGAAACATTTAAAATATAGCTCTGATGTCTGAGAAATATATATAGTTTTAAAGTACTGTTTTTCTTTAAAGTAAAATTATTAGTTACATGGACACTGTAATCAGCAACGAATTTCTCTAGCCTGCCTGATTTTCAAATATCTTTCTGCTTATTTTCATGACTTACCTGGATAGAACCCGCTATTATGAAACATATGTTAGGTGAGTTGATATTGTTCTGACACAATTGAAAAGTACAAAGTAGTTTCTTTTTTTCTTTTCCTTTTCCCCTTTTCCTATTCCTTTTTCTTCTTTTTTAAAGCAGTACAATTTTCAGAACTAACTATGGCAATGCATATGTTGAGTAACTAAGTGACGGTTTTTCAAGTGAAATTTTTCACTGTCTCTTCTAAAAGGATAAACATGGTAAAGTTCAAAATTATTCAGGCCCTTTTAAAAGTATGGGCAGTTTTGTGGAGTTTTCAAGAGACAAAAAATCACACCTGATGGTAGCCCTTGTTTAAAATTGGCTTGCAAAGACTGGAAAAGACACTGGCTTTAGCTTTGATAAATTCTAAAACCTTTCCTGGTCTTAATGTCTGAATATTTTTAAAGACAACTTTTAAAAGTAGGTTCTGTTGTGTTATTTGAAGTGCATTGCTAAATGTACTTTCAGTGCTAATTTTCAACGTCTAGATTTGCACATTTGATTTCTGATTTTTCTTTGAATACCTCAGTGAGTGCTCCTTAATATTTTAGCCTTTTGACAAACTTCATATAATTGAGGGCTTGTGTTTCGTCACAGTATTTTGAATTCATCTTTTGTAAAAATGTCTTAAATGTATTTGACTTCACTGAGCATCCCCATGTTAGTTATTTTAATGGTGATGGAAATAAAGGGAGGTCATCTTAAAGAAACAGATAACAGTCATGTTCCGAACTGTAATTCTACACTATTTAATATAACACCATATTCTGACAAAAGGAGAGTTGATAGTGCTTGTCTGTCTTTTATTTTTTTTTTCCTTGGAAGTGCATTAAAATAACTGTGTATAAAATATACAGTATATAAATAAAATATATAAAAAGTGTTCTCTACTTACAGATCTGACTCTGGTGATGGGCGTCGACCTACTATTTGCCGTGAAGAACGTGAAGTTCAAGACTATTGCAATGATGATCATTATTTGGGAGAGCAGGAGTATTTTAGTGGAGAAGAATATTTTGAGGAAGACAGTATGTTGTCAGGAAGCAGGTGAGGCTATTTGTTAAGCTGGGAAAAACATTTCAATAAATCAGGTATTGATCTGTAAAGGTGTTACTAAACATAGTTATAGTGAAAAATCTCTAATGATGTTAATTCCCTGCAACTGCTGGCAAGTGAAATGGTGAATAGGGATAGTATGTGTACTAAAGTTCTTTCATACTTGGCATCCTGTGCTGATTTCAGCAAAATTTCTGTACCAAATTCAAAGGAAAGCACAAAGTTCCTTTGAACTGAGCCTATACTAAACAGCGCATAGCCAGAGAAGTGTTTAATTTATAAGTGAAATTTAATGTACAATGAAAGAATTATTAAACTCAGGTAGAGGAACCTTTAGAAATAGTTTATTTTTTTAATGTAACTCTAAAAGTTAAGACAACTTAAACAGCGTAGGTGAAACTGTAAGCTTACAATGTAACTATAATAGTACAAAAGTGTATACTTGCCCTCTCAAAATCAGTTTACATGAAGAAACTGGATTCTAAAATTGAGTCGTGTAATTAAATAATGTAACTTTTGGTTATCTTGCTCGAGAAGGAGTAGATTTTAAAATCATCTGGAAGAAATCTAATAAATAAATTCACAGAAACTGCCTGAAATATCATTTATTGTATTTTAAATGCAGGCATATATATGATTACCACTGTAGATACCACTGCCATGACTCAGATTTTGAGAGACCAAAAGGTTACCATCACCCACATGGGTTTTTTGAGGAAGATGATTCACAGACCTGTTATGATACAAAAAGGTCTCCTAGGAGACGGCTGCTACCTCCAACACCAACATGTAAGTACATTAAGAACAATTTTTTTGCAAATCCAGGGTTATTTAAGTGCATTCAGGCATATTCCAGTTTAAGTAGGCTTCTTTTTAACTTGGATTTCAAAATGTGACATTTCTTGATTACTGTTGCTAGTGTGTGGCAGAAATCTCTATCCATCCCAAGAGATCTCTTGGAGAATCTATGGATCCTAGCTTACAAGTCAGTATTTCTACTATCTCTTGCCTCGCTCATCCCATAATACAAAAATAAACAATTTAATTGCCGGTTGCAAATTGATTTGATAAATGAAGAAAGAGCAAGGTAGAGCGGAGCAGTGGATTGCTTTGGCACTTTGATTGGAGGGTTTCAGTCCATGCTCTTTGTTCATGCCTGCAGAGGGGCAGCGCTGCCCTGAGTCGGTGCCCTTGTCTCTCTTGACTCTCCTGCTGGCACTTCCCTCGTCTCAGCAGTCATGCTGCTTAATGACATTGTAATCACTTCCGTTTACGTCTTCACCTTGTGCTGTTTTAGAAAACACTAGAGACAGAAGTAGGATAATTTTCAGGGAAAAGAGAACCAAGAGTGAGCTTCATGATGCTTTTAGTTTTTTCTCTTGCTTAAAGCGCCCTTAGCTTTTTAATGTGAGTTTCTCAAGTCCCTGTGAAAAAATTACAGTGTTATCCTGAGATAAACATCTTATTTCATATTCATGTTGGTATTTTATTCTGCCATCACAGGAACAATGCTTTAATCAGGAGCTAAAGCTTACATTTCTGTATTTGGATTTTAGATTTACCATAGAGACAATGGAAAGAGACACATAGTTTGCATTAAGTGGACAGAATCACCCCCCTAGAGATGCCTGTTTTAGTCCAATGGCTCTTTAAGGAGCCTTGATTGTTAGTATTCAGCATTAAGTGTCTGGTGATAACTGTGAGGAATCCTAATTCTATGGCATTTATTTCTTCAGTTCTCTTCACAAAATTCTTGGTCTTGGTAAAAAAGGTACCAAGAATAGATTCAATAAGTTTTATTACTTTGTACCATCAGGCTCTTTCTAGTTTTCTACTATGATGCTTGCAGCTGTGAGGATGTATCTGGATTCCAGATACTGTTCAGCATCCAGGTTTTTTTCACACTGAAGCGATCACACTGGAATGATACCCACACACTGCTTCTCATTGTTCCAAGACCAGCTGAAACATTTCCACATCAGCCAAACATCTTGATCTAGTTTAGATTTCTACTTTTTCCTTACTAGCATTTACACGAACGACAGCATACATAACATGGCTGGTCATGGTCATAACAGAATAAACAAGATTGACAATGTGACTCAACTTTTGAAATGGTTTTTCATATAGCACATTGCTTCCAAGGAACTGGGAATTTGGCATTTCCTTTGGGTAGTCTGGTTCATTAGAATGAAGTTTAAAACCGTGGGGAAGAAGAAACTCTTCTTTATAACTATTCATGGCAGTTTACAGCACAGCTCTGAAGTCAGGTGTCCGAACTAGTCTACTGCATAAGCCAGGCTGGCTTTGTGAAACAGCTGCTTCAAATGGTGTCACGTTGGGCTGCTCATATGGTTTCTACCTAGAACTGCATTTGCTCACCTGATGAATCTATCCTTTATCTTATAAGCAGCTGCTCACTTCTGTTAGCACAAGTTGTTTCTTCGCAGGGGGATAAGTTCTTGTTTGTGTGATAGTTGATTCACACTGGAAATAATAGACTTTGAGGAAAAATATTTTATTTTCCTAATGAATTCTGGTTTCCCTGTAGCAAATAGACGATCTTCCTTTAACTTTGAATGCCTTCGCCGACAAAGTAGTCAAGATGACATACCACTCTCTCCTAATTTCCACCACCGCACTGCTTTACCACTTCACTTAATGCAGCAGCAGGTAAACACAAAATTTGACTATTATTTAACTAATAATAAATTGCATCTTTCCAGCTTCTGTACTGTACTTCTGACTTCCATCATTGTTTGAAACAGTAATGATATATTATGTAGTTTGCCTGTGCACACCTTCTTGGCCAAGTGTAGACTTGTAGTTGCTAGGCACAAGGCTTCTCAAACATCAGCCTTCTACAAAACATTGAAAATTAATAGTTTGCCCTTCTGACTCTTTAAGTGTTCACAAAGAGTTGGGATGCCCTGAAGCATTTTGACCAGGACTGTATAACATGGCAAGTGTCTTTTAATCTTTGCCTATTTCAGCTCCATTTGTGAGAATTTGCAAGTACAACATACGTTATCTTTTGAGGCTCAGTGATGTGGTCCTGAGAAGGTGGTTATTTCCATGGCCTAGAGACACAATTCAGAATGCTTAGAAAATGCTGACAGCTTCCTACTCTATTCCCATAGGACAGAAGGAATGTTTTTAGACTTTGCTTTCTTTTTTCAATGTATTATATAAGCAATTATTTTTCTTTATTAATTCTAATACCAAGATTCTGAGTAATAATAGAAAAAAAACCCAACATTTTATTCTGTCAATTTACCAGTTTCAGTCCTGTTCCTCCTTCACATGACCGTTAAACATCAGAAAAAGTTAACGTTTCGGCTGCCTGAACAATTGGATTGAACTATCTGCTGAAATAGGAAATGAGTATCACTGAGCGATTGAAATCTCTAACTTCTAAAATTCTTTAACTTCCTAGGTCATGGCTGTGGCAGGTCTGGATTCTAGCAAAGCTCATAAACATTCACCAAGTCGTTCAACGCGTTCCTGGGCTACGCCACCCGCAACCCCTCCCAACAGGGACCGTACTCCGTATTACACACCCCTAATCCAGGTCGATAGGGCTGAATCTACAGAGCATATGAATGGCAGCCTGCCGTCCTTGCACAGGAGCTCTTGGTACACAGATGACCCCGATATTTCCTACCGGACATTTACACCAGCCAATTTAACAGTACCTAATGACTTTAGACATAAACATAGTGACAAACAGAGGAGTGCAGACAGTTTGGTAGAAGCGGTAAGTATTACAGAAATCTCTGGAGTAGCCAGTATTGTCTCTGTCTGTCCAGTTTTTGTGTTAACTTTAAAAAGCACATAATTAAGTTCACATTATCTCTCTGAAAATGTGGTATTTTTAGATTCAAATTCCAGAACTGTTTCTAGGTAAAGACAGGAGAGTTTATCTGTAGTTCTCATGTGGTAAATGATTTCTACTGAATCCAAATCTTAACATCAGTGTGTCAGAGGAGTGGAGAAATTTCAAAAGAGATTTGAAATTAAAGTTTTCTAGTTGAGGATCAGTTAATGGAGTGTCCTTCCACAGTGGCTGATAGAGAAGAGATGATGCATATGGCTGTTCTCTCTGTTGTTTCTGTAGAAATATATCACCATTTTTGCAATAATCTGAATAAAAGATCAAGAACTCTGTGAATCAGTGTACAAAATGCAGAGGTGGATAACAGCTACAAGGATTGATTTAGAGGTGGACTAAAGAATATTATTAATTCCGTTTTATATTAAAAAAGATTTGAACAGTATATAGCATTTCTGGATACTGAAATACTGTTCCTGCTTCCACCTGTCACTTCATTTCCGTTGCTATGAGCTAAGCAGTATACTTTGTTTAATTTTATTTGCAAATAGGACTGCAGCAAATTTCGTCCGTGTACTCTAAAGTACTGACCACATGTCTAAAATTCTGTGTTTCAGACAATTGTTCAAATTGCACCACCTGAGATACATTAACTGTTGTGTTTAGTGTATCAGCCTGGTGATTGGTGTTTATCAAAGACTACTCCCAAATTTCTAAAGAGAAAATTCAGATGTATTGCATTATCAGCTACATTATCACATAACTGATACAGTGTGGTTTGGAGCCATTTAATTGTTCTTTACACACATTGCTTGCTGTAGTGATTCGGCACGGGGTTTCTGGTATTTTCCACAAATGAGAAACATTGTTATGACCTGTCTGTTCTTCTGTAATTCCACTCTATATCTTATTTTCTCCCCTCCATTTGCCAGGTACTTATATCTGAAGGCCTAGGAAGGTATGCAAAGGACCCTAAATTTGTTTCAGCTACAAAACACGAGATTGCGGATGCATGCGACATGACTATTGATGAAATGGAAAGTGCAGCAAGTAATCTTCTCAATGGAAATATTAGCAATGGGACCAATGGGGATATGTTTCCCATTTTAAGCAGACAAGATTATGAACTTCAAGATTTTGGTCCTGGCTACAGTGATGAAGAACCAGAAACGGGACGATATGAAGAAGACTTAGCTGATGAAATGATATGCATTACAAGCTTATAGTATTTAGCAAGGAAAATGATTCTAATAACAGAAAAAAGTGCCTCATAGATTAAAGACGCTAGGCACTAGCTGGAGTGAATAACCAACCAAGTTCTGTACATGTGATGTCACACCTCAAGGAAGCCATAACTAATAAATTTATTATCTCCAGGTTGCCGAAATGTGATCAGAGCTGCAGTACGTCAAGTTTCCTCCCACGGGATCTTCAGCTCCTCCGTAGGAATAAGGTTATTTTGAAACCAAGCGGATTGTGACAATCAGTGTTTTGAGGGCTAGAGGAGGATTCTGAGGTGTAATATCTTGCCTGTCTTTCAACCTTGTGCTGCTGTCCTTCATAGTAGAGCAGGATTTTGGCAAGGAAAATGTATGTTTAAGTCCAGCACAAAATTGTGTGGGAAATAGCAACATAAGATGAGTGATGACATTACCTCAGCACTCAATGGCATATCAGCTACCTGTTGCATATCCATTCTAACATTGTTTTCAAACTTGCCTCCTGATTTCTTTTCTTAATGCTCTTCTAAAATACGGTTTGTCATGCTCTACCTGATAGAGGTCGTTGGATAAGGAAGTTATATACAGAATAATCTGTCATATGTAACACCAGTTTACATAGGAAAATATCATTCAGATAGTCTGTTTTATGACTATCACATTAAGGGCAAAATATACTGGAATAATTGCATTCTTACTAATGCACTTGCAACCAGGTTATAGTAGAATTAGATAAGATAGTTTGCTAAAAATTATATAGTAGAAATTACTGTAAATGAATTGTAATATACAATGATTTGTATTTGTAAAGAGATGTTCTATATTTTGTAATTATTGTACCGTAATTGAACTGCAGCAATATTTATGGACCCTAATTATTGTAACTCTCCACAGAATTCTAGATAGAAGTATTTTTACTTGGAATCTATAGATCTATAGCATAAATATTTACATAGAGCCACCTCTCAGTGTAAATCTCTTTTTGGGATAAAGTGTCAAGTTTGAACTTGACAGCAGAACAGATACTTTCTTTTTAAATAATTAAGTCAAATCAATCTCTCTGCAGAGGGGATGCACAGTTGACTATTTACAGTCTTACACTTGGAAAGGTAAAAGATTTAAAGTTATTTTAACTTTTTTGATTGAAAAATGAGCTCTAATTTTATTTTTCTATTAATCCCAGGATAAAAATAAATATAATCGTTTTAAAATTGGCAAGTTCATGCCAGGGTATTACTGGTCATAAGACAGTTTCGACAAAATATATTATCTATGTACCTGACATTGCAAGGAAGCATCTTGGGCAGAAATTATTTCACAGGTAAATGAAAATGCTTTCTTTCAGAACTATTTACTCTGCTTGGAAAGTAAAAAAAAAAAAAAAAAAAAAAGGATAAAATGATTCTTCACAGAACCAAAAACCTTGGTATAAGAAGTATACTATTTTATTGCCTCTACCTTTTTGTTGTTCTCTGTGTACTATTTCAAAGATTTATTTTTATGCAATCAAGAGAGGGCTTAGATGTTGTTCACAATGCAGTAAACCCCTGAAATGACTTTGAGGCTGAAATGACCTTGGAGGAAAATCAAAAAACACTGAAAGTTACTGTCTATTTTGTTAGCACTGGGTAACAATGACTTGTTCTAACAAGTTGTCTTATCAGGTTTTACCTGTAGTTCATATGCTACATAGCAATCCAGTTCACATTTTTACAAATGTGATGTTTAAAACATGTCAATAAACATTTTGTACATAATGACAGTTTCCTATGAATAGCATACAGACTTCCTCTGAAATCATTCTTATTTCAAATGCCAGGATAAGAACTTAAAGGTTTGTAAATTATTTCTTGACCTACATCATTTTGTATTAAAACAAATGCAAAATGTTCTTCAAAATAAAACTGTGTAATAATTTTATTATACTTGGGATTTGTTTTACTAATAGTCTTCCACCAAGAAACTCCAAAAAGTTAAATTCTGTTTACACTGTTTGAGAATGGGAGGGAACATGTGGAATTTAGTGGAATATAGTCATCAGCCTACACTGTCATAGCATGCAAGTCTGAATCTGAATGATTGCCGTTAACCAGAAAGAAAGTGGTTACAGTATTCATATGAAAAGGGTACTGTTACTACCCTACTGTTAATCTCAGGGATTGTTACTTTCCTAAATACAGATCTATGGAAACAATTAGGGAAATCTGACTAAAACCGCTTAAAATGTCAAACCAAATCTTTCCTGCTGTCGGCCAGAAATCACCTGGGGAGGTTCCTCAGCAGGAGGCACTTTTTTATGCTTTCCCAGCTTCCAGAAACAAACTTCAGGAGACCAAAATGGAGTTTTCTGGACCTGGTATCACTGTGAAATACCAATGAACCATTTTCAAAGTTCCAGCTACTGTGGTATACCCACTTCTGAAAACCACCTTTAAGGCAACTGAACATTAAAAAAGAAGGAAAAAAATCCAGATCAGGTTACTTAACTGCCTGGACTTTGGAGAGCACATCAAATTTGGCAGACTGAGCTGAATGACAATTTAATCAATCATTTGTTCAAGGAGACAGAACACAATATGCTGACTTCACTTTAGTTTCTTGCTAATATGATTGGTCCTTAGCTTTCAATTGTTTGATGTGAGACTCTTTTGAGATATGCTATTTTATAAGAAAACAGCCTTAGAAAAATAAATAATTAAATTGAGTTACAAACCAGGTTATGTATAGTTAATGGTTTAAAGGAGAACATAGATATGGATGCATAGAGTACCTGTCAGTTTTATTACAGAAGTATATGTAAAAAAGTAATTAATATATGGAAAGTAATTAATGTATGGATAAAGGTAATTAATATATGCACACTTGCACCCTTAAAATACTGCCAATCAGAGTTAATTACTCTTAGCATTATATTAACAATTAAAGGATACATCATGAGTTTCCAGATTTGTTTATATGTGTATATAATAACAGAATACATTACTAAAGAACTAAACATTGCTAAGTCTTTTATAGTGAAAAAAATTCACCAAAAGAGTAAATATCAAAAAAATATTCATATTTGAACAGTGTCATTTTTTAGAAGCTTGGATGACCAAAAAATAGAGACTAAAAATTGTAATTCTACAATAAGATAAGTTGCTGTTCTCTCTACAGTAAGTTAATTTTAACTGTATTTTTTAAAAATGCGTAAATGCTTTTATTATTTCTCAAATATGTTTCTATGTTTATTTTATAGAAAAATTCATGTTCCAGGCCCACTTTCCAGCTTTCCAGTGTTTATATAGCTGCCTCATTTAGTTGCAGGCTAACTGAAATCAGCCACCTGGAAAGGGTTTTAAGTTGCAAAAACATCAAAAGTTCTGGTGTACAAAACCTTTAGTGGCCTTAAATATAATTCAGTTTAACAAATGCTGCTATTTTCTGCTACTTTTATAAGCACTTCTTACACTAAAGCAACCTGAATTATGTGTGCAAAAGAAATATTTTTGGTCACTTTTCTTAATCTTTTTGTCCCCAGCCAGAGACCTCCAACTGTGTCTGAAGCATCTGCAGCAAGCTATTAGCAAGGAAATCCTGGTGCTCTCCCTTGCAGTACTTCAAGCTGTGCTGGCAGGTCTAGTAACTTCCAAATTCTTACATCAAACAGCTTTTACAGTTAACTTTTGTTGAATACACAATGTAGTATTACCTGCGGATTTCTAGAAAAATTTATCTCTGCGTAGAATTTGGAATACTATTCAAGTACGCACTGCATTATTTTGTTAAGTAAGTAAAACTCTGGAATTAGCCTGTGTTCTGCAATTCAGTAAGGTGCAAAAGATGGTTAATTTTAGCTAGCAGGCTGCCAGTGCTCCACAGAATGCACGTTAGAATATCTTACACCTAAATATCCCTTAGCAGACTTGACTCTGACAGAAGAAAAATTTTAACAGGAATTCATCAGATACATTGCAGGAGAAACTAATGATAGCTTGATGCTAGCTAGATTTTCCCAGGGCAGCAAAACTTTCAAATACTTGAGCTGTTTTCTCTAGCACTACATCAAAGGAATGTCATGAAAAAGCCTCGACATTCTGTATTGAGGACGCCTAAATTAATAAAGTAACTGCAGTTCACAGGAATGAAAATATTTTAAGTGCTCTAGAAGGGAAGGAATCTGTGAGGTGTCCATGTATGTTTAGAACTGCAAGAAAATATTAACGCATTTCAGAAGAAATGCCTCATTATCTGACTGGACAATGCAGCAATGAGTACCTCAACATGACACACAGGCAGTTGGAAACGTGTATCTGACCTCACTATTTCCTCATCTTTTTAGAGCTTGATGTAATGCCAAAGGATAGCTCTATGTGTGTTCCATAAAAAAGTTATGTAAGGCAGTGGCCAGTTAATCGTCTGCAGCTGCCTAACAACAATTGCTGTATTGCATGCCTAGAGTGGAAACCCATGTCATAAATCTGCAAATGCAGGAACTTCAGTATCGCATCTTCCCAATTGCTCACCCTCTCAGCTGCACAGGACTCTGGTAAGTCTCACCAGCATGTATTACTCTGAGTATTCTAACCCTCTGTATTCGAAATGACACTTAAGATACCTACTGAATACCTTTAAAGGAAAATGTCAAAAACACAGGTGCTGAATTAAAATTATTTGCCATAAAAAAGTACAGCATCCACAGTTCATGCTCTCCTCAAACGCACAGTTGCATCGGATGAATTGTCTTATTAACACAGCTAATAACTTCTGACTTAAAATATTCTTGCTCTTCCTCTCATTCCAAAAGAATGCATCACATACATAGAAAGGCTTTACCTGTCTCCTTTTGGAGCAGAGTTCAGTGATATCATCCTCCATCTTCAGTATTTTTCTTTGTCTTTATGCAGACACTCTCATGAATTAAGTCAGCAGCAGGACTTCCAGCCACTGTCTTACAGCTAGCAGCACCAGGTACAAGTATCTGCCTTAAACATCTGCAGTTGTCCCTCTAGCCAACATCTGAGTCAGCAGGTTTTTTTTACAATCTGCTGAAGTGCTGTAAAATTCCATTTTTTTCTGCAAACAAAAAGTTTATTCTGTTTACCACGTCCTGGGTGATCTTAGGCTACAAAAGCTTTTACTTTGTAATTTGGCAGCTGCTTAGTCAGAAGTTATTTTAAAACACTTAATAAATCCAAAGATCCAATGGATTCAGTTTCATTCAATGAGTTCAGTTTCTTTAATGTTTGGGGTTTTTTTTAAATAATCAGAACGCGAAAGTGAGTTTGACACAGAATATAGCCATGAAAGATCATGTATCTGAAGACAGTAAAACAAAGATTTAAGTCGTAACTAAAATAGAGCATTGGTTCACTAAGGGACTTGCCTTCTAATTTAAAAAAAATAACCTCTTCACGTATCATCAATATCTGACCTTATGCAGTTATTTTGAGTATCCTTTCATTTTAAATCTAACTTGGCTGTATTTATTTTTAAATAAAATTTGAGTGATAGTAAGGCACCACTCAGAATATTTGGTGAAAAATACCTTTTTGCAAACCCTCATCTTAGAGCAAAGACCAGTAACTTTATTATGAGAAGTACAGACCTCTTATTGTCCTTAATGATAAAAAGGTACGACTAAATCAGCTTAAATTATGAACTGAATTTTACCAAGCTCCTTGTGAAAAGGCAAGGAGAAATTCCAGTTTTCCAGTGTATTTTTGTAAGTATCAGCTCCTGTTCTGTGTTTTGTAGAAAAATAAGCTTCTGATAAATGCAACGTATGTCTTCCTTCTGAATCCTATACAGCTACACCTGCTATGTGTATGGTGAAGGCTAATTTAAAGTGAGGATTCATAAACTGCATTCCTCTCATAAAAACCCACATCTGACTAATCCCAAACACATGCAGATGTTTCTCATTGTGTATTCCGATACAAACTACTTTGGCTAGTGAATATGAAATTGCATAAATGCTTACTTAACCATTCTTAGCAGGATGTGGGGATTACTGACTAGCTGTTATCCTGGGTAACGCTCACAGCAGTAAAAACCCTTCCTTCAAATTAAAAGGCATACCATAATGCTTTTCAAAATAGCATACATTAATTTCTTCCATTTGTCATGCAACTGCACAGTATTTCTGGCTTATGTGTACAACTGTCTTGTCATTTCATAACAAAAAATTTGAATTGTACCACAGAAGGTCATGTTAACTAATATAAGCAGCTTAAGCCAACCAATTAAAAGAAATGAATAGATAGTCTAGTATAAGAGATTGGTTCAAACCGATAGTTATTTAAACAGGGTATGTTGTTTTGCATGGTATTTATTTTGCTGGCATGTTCAGTATAAGAAACCAATGTGCTGGTGAAAGTCTAAGTAGCAAAATATGTGAAAGGATAAAAACATTTGTTTATCTCTGTGTTTCCAACGTCTTGGGCTTATATACAGGAACGTTTTTCTCCTGAAGTGATGGGAGGCCCTTAATTATATCTGCAGCTTTCTCTGCTATCATAATAGTTGGGGCATTCAAATTTCCACTGACAACACTGGGCATTATTGAAGCATCTACTACTCTCAGGTTTTCAACGCCAATTACTTTTGTTTGGGGATCAACTACAGCAGTGCTGTCTGAAAGCTGACCCATTTTGCAGGTGCAGGAAGGATGATAAGCACTATCAGCCTTCTGCCTGATGAAAGCATCTATTTCTTTGTCAGACTGAACGTGGTTTCCTGGTTGAATTTCAGGCCCGCGAAATTTTTCAAAAGCTTTCTGAGCAAAGATCTCCCTGGTCAACTTGACACACTGGCGGAATTCCCAAATATCTCTTTCTGTATGGAGAGAAAATAAGAAAACTGTAAGCATACAGAATGCATAGCAGCAAAGAATAGCATCAAAGAAAAAAGTCTGGAGGGAAAATCTCTCGCTTATTGCTGAAAGCTATAATAAGGTAGGATATTTTTCAAAGTCACAGACATTTACATTCACTGTAAACAAAACTGTCACTTATATTACACAATCCCAAAAGGGAATAGGTGAGCCATGAAGAACAACTCTTTATTTCACGATACCCACTGTCTAGCCAAGGACACTACTCAGCACAAAGCAGCAAACTAAATCCATTCCTTCACAAGCAGAGGAGGGGATGAAACGAGCAGCATGATGCAGCAAACACTAAGAACCCCAACTGCATCATCAACAGGGAATTCTTTGTGGTTTATGCAGTGCTTTGCACAGTGGCCTCTTTTGAAACTGACTTTTATAAATGAGAAATAAGAAACAATGCACCAACCAGCACATCTGAACTGGTGTTGAGTAGATAGGAAAATCTGCTACTGAAAAAGGCAAGAAATAAGTTGACATCAGGATAAGGACAAGCTGCATGTACCTGTTGACAAGTAGTTCGGCTCAATGATAGGATGGTCTTTTGGGTCTGTACTCTTCAGCTTGAGCCAACCCACACTCGTGCTCCTCATGGGTCCCACGTGAACCTGCAACACCCAGGCTATTCTTACAACACAATCCCACCAGATCTATTTCCAAATTCAGTATGATTTTTTTTTCCCAATTTGGACAGTTACTACAAATTAAGCAAAGGTATGTGTTCAGGAGAGATCATGGAAAATGTGATTGAACATTTTTCCATTTTACATAGATTTGTTGTAAATGTGATATTTTGTAAGGAGAAGGGAATATGCCTGTCATCAGCTCACAACTGTTCTTTTAATGTAAAATACAACCATTCCAGTTTAGCAGTAGTGCAGAGCATTATACTGCAATCAACAACCAGACCAGATTGCAGCCATCTCTGAAGAAAGGAGATTAGCAAGGAGAAATATGTGTAATCAGTGACAGTTCCCCAGCATTAGTAAAGACTTTTGGATCAACACCATAGTCTAAAACGGGGATTGGATTTGTGACAACAAATAATTGAGTGGCCTCACACATTCTCGCTTAAACCTCTGTCTAAACTGCAGTGGAACAGAGACCACCTTGTTTTGGTTTTGCACAGCATCTAGAACAATAGTATTCCAGTCAATAGCACTGTGGCACTTCAGTAGTGTAAATATTTCAACATCAGTTCAATACTTGCCTACTTTCCCAGAGACAAAAATTAACACAATCTTGGTAACAATACAAAATAACAACCTCAGGGTTTTTTCCCCAATGTAGAAGATTAAGCTAGCTCTTTTGTATTATACTGAACAAAGTATTTTTCTGTATTTGGCCAAATTCTTAATATTTATACTAGAGTGTAAGACTCCTTGCTAATCGCTGCAGAACATTACTGGAGTATGCTCTCCAGCAACTCACCTGGTAAGCTTCCATTGTGGAAGCAACCCGACCGTGGTCAATCACCTGAGAAGGGAGAAAGTGGAACTGAATGTCGGGGTGAGGAACCCCTGGTTCACTTCGGATAAAGCCACCAGATTCTAAGTGGGCAGTGGCTCCCTCACCTAGAGAATGTAAATGAGAAAGAAAACGCCCTTAAAAGACCTCAGAAAAGCAAGAAGTCCACTTCTTAGCCCTTGGTTTCATAACTATGAATATTTTATATATACAGTGATTTCTAGGATTGTTTTTACAGATTCTTTTTAAGGTGCTATTTACAGCTGGGTTACTGTAAAATGAGTGTGTCATTTTAATGAAAGTCACATTTACTTAACTTAGATGCAAGCCTAAAGGATTCTGATCCAAGCAACAAACTAATTATTTTTGGCCAATTATAAAGAAAACAAGACAAAGAAGAAAAAAACAAGATAAAGAAGTCAACAATATGTTTTTACTGACATGATATATATTTCAAATTTTTTTTTTCTTAATTTTTTTGGAACAGCTTTTCTCAGCATCAAGGTTTTTAAGGGTATAATTTTTCTTAACATGAGATATGTTTAAAAAGAGCATATAAAAACCTCCCATGTTACCTAATATATAAACTAGTTTACAATATTCTGATAAAAAAATAATAATTCAGATCTATTTGCAAGCTCCAGTTATTTTCCAGAACATGAAAAGAAATTATGTATGAATGCTCCCATACTTTGAAATTCATAAATAAAAGGCTGTAATATCTCTAAATCAATCACTGATAGGATGATGGCACACTTCATTTCATACCTGTAAATTTCCAAAGCCATTCTAAACCAATCCTCACCATGTTAACTGGCTTTTGTGCACTATATAGAGTAATAGGTTTGGTGCACTTTTGCTGGACGTACACTTCTAAATGATCTTGAAGGTTCTGGCCTACTCCTGGGGGGATTAGAAAGGGGGAGAAGTGAGAAGAAAGGGAAAAAATAGTTATTTTCACGCAGAACAATTATACACAACATTTGCAGCATAAATGGCAACTAAAATAACCTCATACAAGGGTAGCGATGACTAAGACCACGTCACGTCAGCCTTTTGCTCATGTCAGAATAAGGTTTTACATAAACATAGCACGACTAGAATGAAAATAGAAAGTTAAAATGGCAGACATATCACTTGTTCTAAAATCGCCAATTATGACTTCCAAATACAGTACTAGCTTTTCTAGTTTTAAGGAAACATGCATGTTATTTCTTCTAACTTTGAATATATATGACAGTGGGAGTTTATACAATGTGCTGTGGATGAAAACTCATTTAAAATTCTAAATGCTGTTTTGCCGTAAAAGTACTCAGTGGCATTTTTCACTATCAAATGTGAAAGTGTGAGAGTGAAGAAAGTGTAGGAGTTTATTGCTCAGTTCTAGAATCAATGCGTTTCCACCCATTTGTAACATTTACATTTCAGCCCACACAACCTGACATAAAGACAACTCAATGTCATGGATTCGTTTAATTTAATCGTCTTTGAATTGCCTCCATCCAAAATGTAGAGTTAAAAGAGATTAAAAAGATTACCAGGAAGATGGCAAACAACAGGGATCCCCAGCTTTTTTAGATCATCTGCATTGCCAATCCCAGACAACATAAGCAGCTGTGGAGAATTTATGGCACCTGCACTTAAAATAACTTCTTTACTGGCAAAAGCCTAAAAGGAAATGAGCAAAAAAGTCCTAACATTATTAAGCCTGATCTAAATGCAAGCAACATGTCAAGAGCTTCTGTTCACATATGATATTCTGATCCAGTTTGGACACTGTTCCCTCGTATTTTTCTCATTCTAAATGTATTCCTATCTTGCTATAAGTTTCTACAGAGAGCCATGATCAAGCTTTCACTTCAATAATTTCTGTATTTATTCCCATGTTTGCAATCCCTTCAAACTGTATGGCACGCATACATTCAGTTCAGCCAGTACCATGGCCGCCAATAAATTCCTGCACTACTTGCCAGGAAAATAGTACCTGTGACACTTGGCTCAGTTAGCTAAGCATCTATTCCATTTTCATGCTTAACCATTTGTAAATTAAAACTGAAACTCCTAAGGAAGATTTTTAATTCAGAGACACACTAGCTCAGAAATTCTCAAGAGTATATTTTCTTAATTCAACCAAGACTAATGTTTGGTTTCTTAGCTCACTGTAGTGAGCTCAGAAGCCCCTCAACCACTAAAGCGCTACTGAGAGAACTAACTGCAGGCATAGATAGAATTCTGTTTGCTGACAGACTTTTCATCAAGTAGTTACTGAGTCTGAGCCCTGGCTGATAAACTCTTCTTCCACCTCAGATTTGATTTTCTGTGCTGGTTAGGTTTTTTTCTAGAACGTTCTCTGCAAGTATTTTTGGCACATCTCCTTTCCAAGGATTTCAGGCCCCCAAATACTCTCATTTAGCAATACCAAAATCCTTCTCTGCGTCATTTGTATATGAAGGCTACCTCTTCCCTGTTACCACAGCTCTTAAATTTAGGATCAGAACTACCTCCCCTTAGTGCTTTTCACTGTTAAAAGGGAAAACTGTGTGGAGATACCCTCCTCCTTTACTCTTTTTAGTTTAGATGAGACATTTATGTTCTAAAGCAACTTTAAAGAGATGCTCATTTTTCTTGTAGTATGGAGAAGTGTTAACAGATTAACGTGGAGTGTAGATTAATTTGTAGTAATCCTGTCCTTTTTGAATGATACCTCAGCTGTACAGAGTACTGGTGAATGAGATTGTTGCTAGTAATAAGATCAGAATTTATAAGAAGACAAATTTTGATAAAATTGTTTCCACACTATTTATCTCATATTGCCAATGGACAGCCAGTGCTGATATTTTTTGTTCATTTTTGTTTTGCTCTAGGCAATCATTACTATATTATGACTAATACACAGCATATCTGTGACTACTGAATCAATACATAGATCTGTATTTTGTATGTTATACAAATATAACTCATTTATATTTTCTATGGTACACACAGAACTGGTGCCAGTTTGTTCCAGGCAGCGTTCAAATGATGCTCGTTCAGGTTACGTTCACTGCAAAGTCAGCACTGTGGTTGTTCCTAGCTCATATACAGTCTCTCACTGTGCTTAAAGCTAACATGCAAACAGGAATAACTGACTTTGAAACATTTTTGTATGGGTTATATAGTCTATGATATATTAAAAACACTATTCCCCTTTAAATACAGTTTTCTGGTTGATTCTGAACTCAGGAACTTGAGGAATGTTCAGTCTACCTTCTCTACTTTAGTCAGAGGCTTATTTGAGTCCTGGGAGATCTCCAGAACCCTAATGTCTACAGAAATAACACGTCGCTGGCTTGATGAACAGGTTTTGAATCATGCTTGAAACAGGTTTTGATGATCTTTTAACTTTACTGATGACTGACATAAAAGAGATCCTAAAATAGATTGTAAAACCAAAACCACTTTAATATAATCAAGTGTCTCATCTTGGTGGTCATAATGTAATAAAATTATTAGCTTTATAATCTTGACAGGTATAAAATTTTCCAGAAAGTAAAAGCAGAGAAATTTTGCAATTCTGATGTTGGGGGAGGGAAAAGGAAGCGAAATACTTTGAAGGTGTACTTTTTATGATCTATGCTATAAATATATATCATTTACTATGTATAATTCATACATGTACTAATATGTATGAAAATTCATAGCAATTAAAGAATTTTGCAATTAAAGTGGTCCAGTATTCAGAAAGTCTTTAATCATGTGCAAGAAGCTTTCCAAGACTTCCTTCAACAAAATTAATCTTGATGATAGCACAAGAAGTAGAGATACTGTTTTCACAGACATTTAATAGCTCACAAAATCAATTAAATTTTCTGCAACTTTTGTTTTAAATTGTTAAAATTATTATCACTATGATTCCACTTAGAGAACAAGATTTTGTGCATTAAAAAATTAAATAACAGGTTAATTATACCGCATGTTAACTTCTCGCAGGTGTTCAGTCACAGAACACTTGTCTGTTGAGTCTTGTAAGCCTCACTGAACTCGAACCATCCTCAGCTCTCTTTAGAATATTACTGTTCCACTTTCTGGTTTATAATTTTTTGTGACTAAATATCTTAAGTTATTAACATGCAAATTCCTTTTAGGCAATTTCCTATTTACATACCCCATAATAAGTAAAGAGTTAAGGGAAATGGTAATGTTTTAGGTCTTATAGAAGTCAGTGATTGAAAGCTGCATAAAATGCACAGCTTATCCACAGAGTTAAGCTGTAACGGCAATTAAAACTTCCCTCCACATGATCACATGCTCAGTGGAAGTTGGACTGAGACTGAAAAATAGTCATTCCACAAACAACTGTAAGGCAACTTTCATCATTACTATCCCAAAACTCAATACATAACAGCAAAGTAGAAGTGAATGACTCATTATTTATCCCCTGAGCCATTCAGATTTCGGTATCTAGCCTTTACACATTTTCCTGTGCCAGAACAGCATTTTCAGAATGGTTTCTTGGAAACATCAGCATTTCAGTAGGCTAACCAAGACGCTGAGACATCACGTGATTGCGCCATAGGTTCCAGCCAGAAACCCTACAAATCACTCTTGTGTAACATCAAGTTACATCTTGTCCGCTCAGTATGGAGTGACAGAAATATAATGGAGATGTTTAAATAAATACAGCTGAAATATCACCTATTGTAAAATAACCGTCCAGGAAGAGACAGCACAGAATCTGAAAAGCAGATAGTAAAGTGCCACTCAAAAAAATTTTCATTTTTAAAAAAAAACCAAAACAAATTAACTTCGCTTTGACTCATACTGGATAATAAAAACCTCTTACCTTTTTTCTTTGCCCATTTTTCACATACTCAACACCAATGGATTTTGTTTCTTGAAACAAGATTTTTGTTACAAGTGTCTTCTCTGCAACTGACAAATTTGGGCGTGATACGGCTGGGCGAAGGTAAGCACTGGCTGTGCTCCATCTCCGACCTACAGTGTATATTTACATGAACATCAAAATAAGCATGGTCAGTATTCTTCAAGATTTTGGCCAATAACCATGGGGATGTTTACAGAGGGAAAACCTTCATAGAGTTTACAGAGTGTGAAGCAAATGTGATTTAATGTAATAATGAAAGATTTTTATTTTAACATGACAAATTTTGCAGGGACATTCTGAAAACCCATTCTCCTTCCCAAATTTAACTGTCAATCAAGACTTGCATGCCAATGCAATTTTCAATTAAATACAGACCTGACTGATCGCAAGGTGCTGTGAAACGAACAGGGTGTAAGTACAGAGTCCCACGGCTGTTCAGCAGTCTGAACAACCAAATGGCATTCAGTGCAGATCATCTGTCCATATTCCAGAACGCTTTCAGAGGTACCACTGGTGGGTCAGAAATACAAGGCACTTAAGGACCCCTTTATGATTTACCTTGGTGTACAGTCATGTCCATCCAGCCAAATCCTTCTTGCTGATAGCCATTCATATCATCTGTGAAGGGATACCCAGCTTGCTGGGTTGCCTCCAGGAATGCATGATGAAGAGGATGGTTTGTTTTCCCTCTTGACACATACAGGGGTCCACTTCCACCTCTGTACTGATCTGGCCCCAGTTCATGGGCCTGTGCCTTCTTAAAATAGGGCAAGCAATGTTCATAGTCCCATCCTGTAGCCCCTTCTCTGCTCCATCGATTATAATCTTCTGCATGCCCACGAATGTAAACCATAGCATTGAGAGAAGAGGAGCCACCCCACACTCTTCCTCGGGGCCAGTACATAATTCGGTTATCCATATGCTTCTGTGGGGTTGTGTGGTAATACCAGTTGTATTTCTCATCACAGAGGTTGTAAGTTAATGCAGCAGGCATATGAATCTTCCACATCAATCTTTTACTACCTAGGAGGGTATCTTTAGGCCCGGCTTCCAAAAGCAGTACAGCACTGAGAGGGTCTTCAGTCAGCCTGTTGGCTAATACACACCCTGCTGATCCAGCTCCCACAATGACGTAACTGTAAGAGTCTGCCTTTTCAGAACTAAGCTGAGATGATGTACGTGAAATTTTGAATTGTTTTTCACTGACACTCAATAGGTTCCTGAATATGTGTGCTTTAAACAGAGTTCCTGTTACTTTGTGCACCTGATTCACAGGACTGCAACATTTAACTCCTTTCATTAA
Source organism: Apaloderma vittatum (assembly GCF_000703405.1). Taxonomy (NCBI): domain Eukaryota; kingdom Metazoa; phylum Chordata; class Aves; order Trogoniformes; family Trogonidae; genus Apaloderma; species Apaloderma vittatum. Next base: position 4,859 of record NW_009702936.1, on the reverse strand, counting down.
GTATGACATCTTTACTGGTAGTATCACTCCTGCAGAATTTCTAACAAAAATCCAGTGTTTTACCCTAGAAAAATAAACGAAAATCCTAATTAAGATATAAGCATTAATATAATGCATGAGCTCTAAAATGTCAGTCATTTTCAGGTAAAACTGGTATACTTTACCCATTCTCACTGTCCAAAAATGTTAACAATGCCAATAAACCAATAAACATTTATGCTGAAATTTGCTGTCTTACTATTCTTTCAATGCAGTCTATGCACCAGTGAAGTGGCATCCTATTTTGTATTATATGCAGTCTGATTTTTATTTGCTTCTTGTTCCTGAAATAGATATATAATGCATATTTTCAAGCATTTGCCATAACCATAAAGGACAGAAATCTTTCCTTACCTTGTAGTCTCTTTTCATCTGCCTACCAGCATAGGTGAGAATTTAAGAAGAACAGCAATCTCAGAAACTTCTCTGTGGGTTTGTGACAGTCAGGAGATATTGCATGGCCAATTCACAACAAGAAAAATGATGAGTATGCCCACTGTACCCTCTGCCAGACCAAATCTAGGACATCTCTGCAAAACAAATCTGTAAAAGGGAAATTCATTTTTTTGCTATCCCTAAGGTGAAAAACTGCTGGGTTTTGAAGCATGTCTCTTAACACAGGCAAAAGCAAGATCTGTTCATCTGTGGCTTTTTACCTCATTATTAAAACCAGATCCTGCAGGAGTGCCTCAAGTACAGTTACCAGATCCTTAGGCTAACTAGGAATGGCAGTTGGTTTACGTTCAGAAAAAGCTGTGAGCCTTGCAAGCAACACAGGTTTTGCTCTGTGCTGCGCAGTTTCAGGTACAGGGACTAATGCCAAGATTTTCACAGGCCATGTAAGTATTGCAGGTATGGACATAGCTGACCAGTCTAAAGTGTGTTTCTCTTGCTCTGACCCCTTGAAACCATTCCTCTTGGTATAAACATTTAGTGAAAAAGGATATCCTTGGGCTGTAAACAGTATTTCTCCCATGGCTTCTGTCTAAACCACTGCTGTGGATTCTAGAGACCAAAACCTATCCAGAGGCTGTTACACTGTCAGGCACTGGCCATCTTAAAGAGAGAAGCAAGCTTTCTCCTGGAAATATATTGAATACTGTATTATGTTTGTGCAATCAATTTTTTCAGAAATTAATTAGGTTGTTAATGTTGATTTTCATACATTCAAGTTCCATAGTTATCCTCTATTTTGTAATGAAAGACCTGTATTTTTAAAAAATGTCTGGAGTTTTTTAACTAAAAGAAAACATGCCTTAATCACTGAAATCATCAGCTTTTTCTTGCTAAAAGGTGAAACAGAACTGTCCCCCTTTTCTCAGGCAAAACGCTACAATGTAAAGTTTGTGAGAGCACAGATGAGCCCTTAAGGCCCAATCTAATGAAATGAGATGCAGAATGATGACAAATGTTAAAAATTGTTCCCATACAACTGCATTTATTTACAATTTTATATACAATCTCATATGCAAAAGTGTCTTTTTTCCTCTTGGGGAAAAACTTGGGAAAACTTGTAATAGGCTGCACAAACCCTCAAATTTCTGGAAAATTAACAACCAACCATGGAGAACAGTTTGTTCTGTGATAGGTCTGAGCCCCGAGTTCAGAGAGCTGATTCTCCCGCAGTCAATTCAAAATTGATTTCAGCTGGGGGGCGTTGTTGAAATTGTCTTTTACAGGTGGAGACTATTAAAGGATTCTTTCTTGAAAGAAAACGCTTGGCAAATTCCTGTGATGTAGCAAAGGAGGCTGTAAAGGTAGATGAGTTTTTACTTGTTTTCTGCTTTGTTTATGAAGCACCTGTGTTTGTACTGCATAACTGGTAGGTAACAGGACTTTATTGTTTCTGGAACAGCACATTGCTGATGGAGTTGGTAGAGGATGGACCTGGGCTCTGATAATTTGGGAAAGGCCCTTTGTCCCTATAACGGGAATAGTTTCTTTTTTTCTGGTGGAGATTAACCATGATGAGGTGATGTAAACCCTCAGATTTTGGTCCTACAGATGGTCAATGCTTATTATTTAAATAGGTGGGGCTCACAGACTCTGGAACACGTACTGGCTGTCTTACTTTGGCATGGGATCTATAATGCCATCAGGTATTACTGCGTCTCCTAACGAAAACGCTGGCTGCTAAGCCTACAACCTATCTAGTTGCTGACTTCAAGGAAGGTAGATGATGCAGAATCCCTAGAAGCATGTTTAGTCAGGGACTGACTGACTCTGGTAGTGCTGGAGGCTGCAGTTCTACAGCCTGCTATAGCATACGCAGTGGTGACTGAGCTTCCAAAACTACTACCTCAAGTGAAACACCAAAGGCAGCATTGATGTTACGGAACTGTTTGTGTCTTCCTTATACCAGAACCCTAATACTGAAGTCTAGAGCCTTTTAAGAGCTGATTTGTTAAGAGCCTCTCCTGTGTGGGGGCTTAGAAACTCATAGAACAATTCAACATTTTATTGAAGGGGTTGGTATCAAAGACTGAGATTGAGAAGTCCTGAAATTAGAACATGATGATACTTCTACCTAAAAGAATCAGTGTAGTTCTATAAACATACAGGAGCTTATCACAAGTTCAAGTTCTTCTACAGAAGAGTCTTGTAGAATTTTGCAGGAGTACTCCTTTGAACAAAAGAACATCAGTGAGGAAGTAACCTAATGCATCTTTGTGCTCATTTTTCCCTTAGTTTTATCTGGCTTTTTTTGCCAGGGAGAATTTACAACCTGTACAGTGTTCCCAAGAACTGTATTTCAAGCAAGAATGTGCTTTTTCCAGTAAATCAGGGGGAAAAAAATCAAGTTGTTATCCTAATAGGTAGCGTTATCTGAGGCTCTGAGATGTGCTGGGGTAGCTGACCCAATTTACCCACTAGGGAACTACAGTTTTGTGGCCAGCTCTTTTAAATATTGTAGTGGCTGTGCTGAAACAAAATATATAGAGAGGTGTAGACCACTTAGTTCTATGGGAATCCTCTGTACTTACCACCAAGAAAAAGTTGTCTTTGGGGCCTTACTGGATATTACTGCATGTCTTCACCTGGATTTTCACGTATCATGACCTCTCTAAGAATGTGTAGTAAGATGTCCCTCAGGAATCGGTGAACAGACCTGCAGAAATGCATATGGCAGTACATGTATCTTCCCTGTATTGAACTAGAGCTTCAAAATCTGGAGCTCATGTTAAAAGTAGTATGTATTTACAGATACAATTACTGTTGAGCAGGGCCTATAGACAGTAGCTTTAAAAGAGTGAGGAGAGCAGGAGCTCCTTCGGGGGAAAATTCTGTTGCTACAATGTAACGATATATCTAACGGTACATCAGGTAACTAGAAGTGGGCAGCAAAGTTCTGAAGCATATGGGGCCCGTGGAATCATCGTAACACATTTCTGAATGCACCGTCAGCCTTGTATGAGGAATAAACCCCGACGTGAGCCCTGGGTACCTACCACTGCAACTTAGAGTTGTTAACCTGAGGTCACATATGAAAACAGTCTTCTTTAAGAATGTGTTACTGTATAACTTTTTTTTTTAAGGAAGGGAGAGAAAAAGATGCAGAAAAGGCTGTACTGGGTATGTAAGAAAGCTAAGCAAAAGTTCTAGGATTCAGCCTGGGGAACTCATTCCTAGACTTACAGATTTAAAGGGATCACACTCTAACATAGACAGAGCAGGGCAGGTATCCTGCACACACAGGGGGAGGGTATACTGAAAAATGGACAGTAATGTAATGGTTCTATAGGTAGATAAGTTGGCTCATCTAAAAATGTTACTGAGGATCATTACTTTTAGCTGATCAGAACTGTCCCATTCTTCAAGAAAACTGGAAATAAGAGTGATCAAAAAATTGTACCAAGGCAGTTAGGGCACCCACTGTGTGGACTAGAAAGCTTGAATTACCAACCGAGAAAGCTCAATCTAATGTTATTTTCAAATAACTGAAGTAGTATTTTTGAATCTTCTCCACCACATATGCTTGTCAGATTTAAAGCTAGATGTTCTTTACTTTGTTGTTGTTGTTGTTTTACATCAAGTGGAAGAGGGCTAGCATGGTAACATTTGAGAGAATTTTCATCTTGCAAAGTGCAACCCAGGAGTGAAGTCAGTCAGCAGTTTCCTGGCCATAAAATTCAAGTGACTTTAGGAATCAGTACGTGAATGATTCACTTTGAAGTTCTGAAGTGCAGAGGTCAAAAATCAAGCTGTTCTGATTTAATTTAAACCCAACATACATAGTTGGATTGGATGGATTAAACCACTGGTCTCAATGCACAATTCTTTGTGTCGTATTGAGCCATACCCATGGTCACCCACACCCGTTCCTCCTGCACCAGTACTGTCCCACCACCAGTCCCCTAAACAGATCCTGCAACAAAAAGATGGTGACTGGATGAAACTTTACTCCTTATTCTATTTTACCAGGGCTGTAACAATAATATGCTCTCTAGTAGATGTCGTATACGTGACTTCCCCCCAGCCGCAGGGACAGGACGCGGTGCAGAAGAGCGATGGAGTCTTTGCTGGCCATTTCCCCCCCAAGGCGCTGTGCTGCTCCCAGGCCTGCCTGTCGCTCGCAGGAGGAACAACTCCTCAGGCAGAAGCAGCTCTTGGTTTGGTTTATTCTTCTCACTGCAGACTGAGTAGCCGGCTTATATTCATTTGCTGCGGGGACTGTTTGGGACTAACCCTCCCGTCGGTCCTGCTAGTAAAAAAGTTCATTCCCTCACAGAACCCTTCTGGTAAGTTTCGTTCCCAGGGCTCAAACTGTCGGAGCCTACTCACCGCACCACCTCCTCCTCCACGGACACAGGGCTCCGGCC